>NW_008795021.1:2136293-2137638 GCF_000699145.1 Aptenodytes forsteri | reverse complement strand
TTAACCAGGACTGCTGATAAATGATGGAGAGTGGCTTGGTGAGCTCCTCCGCCAGCTCCCTCAGCACTCTCGGGTGGATCCCATCCGGCCCCATAGACTTGTGAGCGTCCAGGTGGCGTAGCAGGTCATATAGGAAAGTAGCAGTACAATAAGAAAGGATATCCCTTATCATCCATAGTATAGGCCTCAAAGCAATACCAGCTCTGCAGGTGCATGTCTGTACACACCACATGTGCTGTATGCTGTAAGGATCAGACATGCAGAATTTCTACAGTGATACCGAGTGTTTGCATCTTCTTTGCAAAGAGATTTAGCTATGTGTCGGTGCTTTGCCTTGCCTGCATGTATTCGCCAGTACCATGAAACATGCAAGTTCATGCAAGCTTAAATCTGCGGTCCTGTTTTCCTGATTGTAATCGCATGACTTGTGTAAGACTTTCTTGATTCACTCCTTTGTTTAATCTTCTTCAATGGATTGTATAATATTTAGTTTGTTCCTAGAATGGAGCCTGGTCATTTAGGTCAGTGATGCCATAACTCAACTACCTCTCAGCTTGTGGTAGTTTGTACGTGAAGTCTGTTGCTCAGAAGGAAGTTGTTTAAGATGGGCAAAGTCATAGCAGTTAGGTGCGATATGCATCTTAGCTCTTTGATAAGCTTATAGAGCAGATATCTGTGGTCAATTGTGGGAGAAATTATTTTTCAGTCTGGGGAGAGGACTCTCCCATTGGTGATCTTTCTTTAGAGCCACTAAGAGTATCTGGACTGCATAAAGGTACAGGATTGTGATACCAAAAGTAGTGTCTGTGCATATTGGGTCATTTCTCCAAGAAAATCTTGTTTCTTGTGTTTGTTTCCATTAATTCTACCAGTGCTGCTCAGAAGCATGTGGATTTAGTAATAGGCTATTCTAATGTCTTTAATGAACTAAGTTAAGTAGTGGTTGAATTCCCTTCTATTAATGAAGACTGTTCATTGATAGTCTTCTATTAATGTTGGCGAAGTAAGATCAATATAGATACTGAATCAGGGTTCTGAAAAATATTAACAATTATTAATATTCTTTCTTTTTCAGTTTTCTCCTTGTGTGTGCTTGCTTGATTTTGTCCGTGTTTTCTACTATTCCTGAACACACAAAACTTGCCTCTGGTTGTCTCTTCATTTTGGTAAGTGAAACTTCTAAATACAAGACAGTTTTACAGATACTTTTATATACACTCAAATCCTCTCCCTCACCATGGAGAAAATAGTATAATTCCTGAATTATACTATTTAAGTATAATAAGAAATTATAATTAAGAAATATAAATATATAATTATATAGATATATTATATATCATATAAT
>NW_008795021.1:2100463-2136249 GCF_000699145.1 Aptenodytes forsteri | reverse complement strand
CACCATCTTTTTCTTTAAAAACAGGTCAGATTGTATGAAAGTGTTAATAAAGTACTGTATTGCATCCTCCTCTTTGCTTGAGAATTGCTGTGTTTTATTACTGATAGTTTTTCTACTGCACTTTGGCAATGACTGAGCATGAAAGACCTTTGATACTGGTGCTGCCATTTATAAAGTCAGTATGTAGTAAGAGGCATTTACACTTAAAATAGGAAATAATTTCAGTATCTTAGATACCAATTTGTGCTAGCTATTGGTAGATACTGACATTTTAGTGGCAGTTGCTACAGTAGGATATGGTAGTTTTATTATTTCTTCATAATACATGCTTTTGTATTATGTTTATCTCTCCTTTTTCCCTTCTGAGGTAGATGTAAATGGCTTTAAGCCCTAAAAGTGCTTAACATTTTTCATGCATTGTATGGATGCCACTTTATTCATCTGCTTCTTGATGGGCCATTTAGTTTTGCAAGTGATGGCCTGAGGATAGGTGGTGGTGATCACTAAAATGTCACTATATACCCAGAGTTACCATGGTTATTTCAGTTCCCTGTATACAGCACTGTGGCTCGTTAGGTAGTGCCTGGGGTGAAGTAACTGTTGACAAATGCCAACATTTTAATTGTCATCACTGTATATATCCAAAATCCCTGGTCTTCAGAACCGCTCCCTAATTAATTATGGCGTGAGCAGGCTGATAAGCATAATTATGGTGTATGCTATGTCTCTACAACACAATGAACTACTGCATAAAGATACCTGAACTAAACATCCAGAGCTGGCTAGGTGCAGAAGTGTGGTGCTCTGCTCCATCTGATGGTTTCTTAGCAGGGCTAATTAGGGAGAGCCGTGCTAAATGTGGTATTTTTCTTCCTAGCCATATTAGACCTTTTTCTTGAGAAAAGATCAGGTGGCATTAAACCAGCTGAAAGTGATCAGATTTAATCCTATACTCATACCTAGTGCCGTTATTTACATATCTGAACACTTTGCAAGTGAAAGTTTGTTTGAATGTTTTGCAACTAGTTATATTATTGCGATTACTACTAATTGCTAACATTTTCTGGTATAGAAAACAGGAAAATTTGATTAGTCTGAAAATACCCTATTTCTAATAGCAGGTGCTTTTGTGACAAGTAATCTGTTCCCCTGTATACTTATGCAAATCGATTGCAGAAATGCCATTTGTTCTGACATAAAATATGCATTTCCCATGAGCCACATATTTGTTGATTGTGTTGGTACGCTTACCACCGCTGATTCCTCAGCTGGCTGATAAACGCATTCCCTGTGCTTTGCCATGGCTCACCCAGGAGCCTGAATGTGGAGGAGCTCTGCAAAGTCCTGGGTTTGCTCCCACCGCCGGGCAGAGGTGCGGTGAGCTCTGCTAGCCGATACACCAGTCCTTGTAGAGGTGTCCATCAGCGGAGCGGAGCTGCTCGGGGTCTGCGGCGGGAAACTGCAGCACTTCCTGCTACTGCAGCTTCAAAGATGGATTTTGTCCATCTTAACAGTTCTGACTGTACATCCTGTGGCATCTTCTGAACACAGAAATGGTCTTAAGGAGGAAGAGGGTGGATGGTTAATCCTTGAAGGATCAATACTAGCCAGGTCCAACATTTCTATGCTATAGCCTAGTGTGTTCAGCAAACCCTTGGCAGGAATAAATCTAGTGATGACAAATTTTACGGCTCCTGCTGTGGGTCTCTAATGGAGAAAAATATAAACACAGCAAAGTATGAAGTTCCAGAAACAGGCTAAAGCTGACTGGTTTATTCCAGTTTGCTGATGCATGATTTGCTCCTTCTCTGCATACTGAATCATTAGCTGATATTAGCAATGTTATCAAAGCAGGCTTTTGCAACCTCAAACCAAGAGAAAAATACATTCCCACATTAACTCAGGAGCAGTCGTTTTGGCTGTGCCAACACATAACTGTAGTCACTAGAGTTTTTGCAACCTTTTCCCTGCAGTGATTCACACAACTCTTACAAATGTGTCATTTAGTAGAGACAGTTGTATTAACTATCAGAGATCTGGTTTAATACTGTTTTGCTTCGTGCTCGAGATGGAAGATATATATTTATTTTCTAATGAAGTACCATACAAATACAACAATCCGTAGAGCTGCCAGCTGGGTTTCTGTGAACTGTTTGCTTCGCAGATTTATTCCAGATGGTCCCCCCTACAGCCATGTTAATTGGCTAAAAAGCTAATGTAATGTTCCTTCAACTTAATACCTGAGCTGCTGCCTGCGCTGGCACGTGTGGCTTTTGACATATTGCAGCTATTCACAGTTACACAGGGAGGTTAAAGAGGGAAGTGTAGATGAGGTGAGCAAACCTTTCCCTCCTTTTCAGAAAGGCCAGAGGAGCTGAGAAGTTTATTGTTCTGCAGTCAGTCAATTCCATTTATCTCCCCTAGCCTCGCCTTACAAGGGAGCAGAAAACATATCTCCTAATCACTGCATCCTAAATAGTCTCTCAGAAAAATACAACAGTGTGCGATAGCTCAAAGTAAATCATTGTTTAGGAAAGCAGTATTAGCTGAGAGCTTCTGAGCGTCAGCAGAGGTTAATGGACTCATCTGGACTGCAGAAACGCCTGAGCTCTGCTTCCAGAGCCGACGCAAACCTGCCCCGCTGCGTCATGCCGTACCCAGCCAGGGCTTCAGTTCTGGCATCTGCACAAGTACTACTGTGTTCCTAGGCATCTTCTACTTATCAGGGGGCCTGTCAAGGGAAACACGTTTAATATTTGAATTTTATGCTTAAAATGAAAGTCCTGCAGATAAGTTAAGTGCATGTTACATACAGCAGTGTTGGATTGTTACATCAGTAATTAATTTGGTTGGATTTTTGTCCAGAAATAATAAGCCTAACCAGGGGGAGAGCATCAGATAAAAATCCTTATACCTACAATTATAATTATGCTTTAGCCTCGCCTGTGCACAAAACTTCTGGCGCTGAAGTTGTAGCAGTGATATAGCCCAGACAGACAGTGGAATAAAACCTACTTCAACATCAAAAAAGCCACAAGCAGCTTAAGAATCCAACTAACACAGCAAGAAAATAATCTTTGGTGTATTGCTGATCTCGTACAAGTACGTTTGCTGGCACTTTATCAAATAATAAACACAAGGGAAGTAAAACTTAGGCTGGGAAGGCAAAATCAAATCTTTTGGGAAAGATAGCCAAGAAGGAATATATCTGGAACTGGAGGTCATTCACTCTCATGACCAAACTCTCTATATTTTCAGATCATTTTCAACTAAAGCGATGTGAATAACTGGTTCACTTCTGTTTGTTTGCTGTCAATTCAAGAAAATAAATAAAATATTTTGAGTTGACCCACAAAGATTTGGCAAACCAAAAAGTCCAAAAAAAGTCTTGGATCGGATTAAATGTTTCATTTGACCTGGCATAAAATGTTATTTGTGTATTTGAGCATTTTAGAACTATTGGCTTAAAAGTAAAATTGAGACTGTAGGAAAGAAATGTCATTTTTATTTGAAGTGACAAAGCATTCAATTTTTTCCATAATTTTCATTTTTAATCACGATGGAGAGATTGCAAAACTCGTGAATTTCTGCAGGACTGGTTTTGTCCAATCTGTTTTGGTTTTTCTCTGAAAAAGGCTGGGTAGAAAGTTGTACCCAGTTCTGTAGAATAAGGGCCTCTGAAAATGTACTCTAGGAACACATTCTTCAGGCAGAAATAGCTCCCAAAGACATAAAAGCAGACAGTGTGCAGTAGATGAGGCTAGCTTCTACATGTACTGTGGTCACTTATACGAATCCAAAAGGAGAGTCTAGTAAGTGCTTCTAGCAATTAAGATCTTCCTAAGATTTTTCTCTTCTAACATTTTCCCATAAAAGGAACGTAGAAAGAGGATGAACATTGATTAAAAAACATAGAGTATAACTGCCCCATAGCAGACAAGCACATATTTAATTTGTCTCTGCTCTAGGAGAGTGAATCCATCCACAGAGATGTAATCATACAAATCCGCTACAAAATTTTAAAGCTGGGCAGAGTGGATTTTAAAAAAGGGAGATGGATAGTGCTTAATTCAAAAAGTAGCATTTTTCAGTTTCGATTTACTCTCCCAGAACTTGAATCCTCTTGCGACACTTGGCTAAAAGACCACCAGACCTGAGCAGAGGACTGGATGGATGGCTCTATAGGACCAGCTAACAATGCATAAAAGGAGAAACTGGATGATCTTGAGAGATTTCAATTCTAGATACACTTCTAACAAAGAAGGTAGGGTATAGACCACATGTTAACTGCAGTTTTGTTAAGTCTTCTCCCAAGAGAAATAGATGAACTGATCCCTGAGCTAAAAAATCAGTGATTTTCAAGTTTGCTGCAGCTTGTCAAAACTCGGAATCAGTGTTTCTCAGGAAATACTCATTTTCAATGTTTTTTTTCATCCCAAATCAAAGCAAGACTTTGAAATTTCAAAATTTCTGCATAGAAATAGCTGAAAAATTACGTCTGTTAGACATACAAAACTGATGTTATCAAAGGCAGAATAAGAGAGGGAAATGTAATGTTGATAAGGTCAAAGCCTTCATGTTTTCAGTCTTGTTTGGACTCATATACACTAATATTATAACAAGGTGATAACATGAGCATAAAACAATTCAACCATGTCATAATAAAATACCTGTTAGCTTTGAAAGAAAATATTCTTACCTTATCAAAATAAATAATTTCATGTCTTTGCTGATTAAATTGATACTCTCCTATGATGTATACTGATTTCATCAAATCAGAGCTGACTATTGTTATAAAAATTTGGACCAGATCTCATTACAACTGCTTGAGAATCTTTGTGTGCAGAGTAGACTTCCCATTGGAAACGTAAGTGCTGGTTGCACTTTTCTGAAACTAAAAATTACCAGGAGCAAGTCTGACAGAAGGCAAAAATGTAAATGAAAAGGTGAGGTTATTTAAAAACATAACAGTAGATGTCCCCAAAGCTGTAATTCTTCTGTCAGAAGGCAGTGTTGGCACTACCAACCAACCAACCAAGCTCTAAAACAAATAAACACACACTGTAGCTATGGAGAGAGATGAAAGTAACAATAAAAATTATTTCATAACAAAGGAACATGGCACCACACATAAAACTGTAAAGGTTTCTATGAAAAATCTATTGTCAACAGTGCTGAGAATGATAAAATGCACTTCAAACACATCAGAGAATAAAGATGTCTCGATGCTGGCATAAGCCTATTATTGATACGTTTCTGGGCTTGATTACATTGTCAGTAATGTTTTGTCCTTTCTTTTCTTTTATTCTTCTGTAGTAAGCATAAATAACCTTTGTAAAAAGAATGAAAAATCACACATTAAATGGAATCATTTTTCTCTTGTAATTAAAAAATGCAATATATTATAGTTCTACTGGGAAAGCTTAAATAGGTTTGATGACTAAAGATGACTAAAACAGCATTATTGCATGTGATCTGCAATCAGGGCAAAGAAAAATCTCATAACTGAATCACTTAAAGAAGGTAGGATAACTATGAACAGTTACTTCAAGTGCTATAGCATTCAATAGCAAATGCAGTAGAAGGCAAGAGAGAGTTTCAGAGCCGCTGCCAGAGCATTTCCCAGGCAGGCAGAACTACCGACCAGGTACACTCCAACAAGAAATCTCCATTTACTGTGCAATGTTAAGATCACTGGAATTGCCACAAGTCAATGGCTGCTGGATGAAATACCATCCATGAAATTATTTTCCATTCCCTCTGAATGAACAGGGCATGTATAGAGAAATGAGTGGTATTGTGCAATGAAGAAAGATGGATGGAAATAGCAAACCCACAAGCAGTGTTAAATGTAACACAACTCATGACTTGCTACAATTTTAACATTAAAATGACTAACCGGTAGTAAGAAAGTCAGTGTTGATTTTTTAAATAGGTACATTGCACTCTTTTATATTCTTGTTATCTGTTCCTATATAAGAGTTGTCACGTAGCTTATCTTGTCCGTGACATTAAATGGCTATATGCAGAAAGTCAGGAGAGAAGATGCTAATACTGTGAACAATCGGTTTCTGATTCCCTTTGTTTCCCAACACAGGGAGGACTAGCATTCAAAGGTGGAGAAGGTATTCTTAAGAGGGAAAGGGCTGTCCATGTTATTCAGAAAAGAGCCTTTTAGCCAGCCATTCAAGGGGCCACTTTCTCTAGGAGAACACAGAATCTCTATGAAGATTTTGAGATTAAGAGTGGAAAATGGGGAGGATTAGATGTTAGTGATGGGGTGTCAGGATTCAGATTAATAGGGATATAATTCTTTGAGGAGGGGAAAGCACGTCTCCTTTTAGGCTAATCAACACATTGTGCTAAAGGACCAAACCAGCTGTCCTTGACCTCCTTTAAGGACAAACGAGCAACACTCCTTGCACAACAACTGCTCTTCCATGACATGTCTTCCTTCTTGTTTTACCAGTTTAAGTGATAACAAGGTAGCATGGGAAACCACTTCCAAGTCATAAGTGTAACATTTTCCATAGATGTAGATTTGTAATAGTTTATGCTAGACTCTGCAGTATTGAATTTTACTGGCTTCACGCCAGAGTTTGATAAAGATCCAAACTTGTTATATGGAGAGCAAGTGCTACCTCCTTAAAACAGGCAACAAACAGTTTAGATTGCAACAGTAAAAATGGAGAGATATCAAACTCTCTATCAGAAATTCAGACCTGACCCTTGTTAGGGAAATATTGATTTGCCAAATGGAAATGCAGAACATGTCTCCAGAGGAAAGCCAAAGTACATGGTTATAAATAATATGTAAGGAAAAAGTCTACAAAACACTAAATTACAAAAGGAAAAGAATGCTGAAAAAGGCAGAACATCAGTGATATGAAAGCTGTTTGGAAACCTAGGGAACACCCACCATCTGAGTAACATACAGAAACCATAATCCACTCAGTCACTTTGCACAGATGTGACAAAGCATACAAAGACATAGCTTGCTACAGTCAAAATGCGAATTTTCCTCAAGTGAGAGAAGAAATCTGTTCACAAGATTCAGTATAAAAACTGTGAAGTCAAGCAAATAGGTATCAAAATACAGACAAAAATATCTGTAAGGATCCAGAGCAGACATACTTATAATACAAAAATCCAAAGAGAATTTAAAGCGTGGGTGATAGTAAATACACAGACACACACTGAAACTAAGTCCAGTCCTGAGGACCGTGAACTGTGCGTGAGCTACAAAGATGAATTAGCAAAATAAATACTGGTCATTTTGAACTTATAGGCTTCCACGGAGTGCCTAAGGAAAGGGTGTATGTCACGGACAGGATAACAACTTTGGTATCAAATCTGAACCAGACAGGAATTGGCTGATTGCACCATATGAAGATATGATCACAGGAAATGAATGTCTCACAAAGATATATATATGTTTTTGAGAGGATGTGGAAGGGGTTTGTTCTTTTCTTTTTCCAGGAGACCAAAATTCCATAAGCCTTGAAAAAAGATAATAGGAAAAGCTGCAAAACATTCAGCAAATGGCATCATTTGTAAAACACAAGACTTGGTATACTGGCTCACAAAGTCTAGTTATTGGACTGAAAAGAGGGGACCAAGTCAACGTTTTTACTCAACCTAAGGAATTGAATAAAAATATCGTAACCAAAGACTTGTTCAAGTAACAGAAATATTTGGTGAGATGACAGAAGTTAATATCTTCAAGAAACTGAATGCATAAGAGGGATTTTGGCAGTTTGGGTAAAGTGCCTTCCAAGTCCAGTTTGCCAAAATTTACCAATTGTCAAAAAACGCTTTTTTAAAATTGCTTTCTGAACATGTTTAGTTCTGGAAATATTTCAGTGTATATCATCCCAGATGCCCATAGGTCTCCCAGTGGTCAAAACATGCATTGATGTACTCCTAGGGAAGCTCTGTTAATGAGCTTTGTGAACTGGGAAACTGCAAGAAGAAATCACTTAAAAAAAGAACACAGCAAATATCATTAGCAGAGTCTCTAGGGTTTAACAACACCAAACATGCTAAGGCCAAAGAATAAAAGAATAACTATCCTGTCCCACTCTGCTGTACAGCATGTCAAATGTTATCAGTTAATTCACATACGTGTGTTCAGCCGTAACAATTAGCCTAAACCCCTTGCATCAATACAAAATTAACATGGATGCCAGAGCATAAAAGGATTCAGAGTCTGTACTGGCTCTGGCACCCATTCCGCATTTCTTCTGGATGCAGCAAAAGATACCAAATTCTTCACAAACATTTCAAAAGGAAGATCTGGGAGCTGTATTGCTACAGAGACATGTGCTTGAACGTCTGCCTGTAACACGTGACATCAGAAACATGACTACAGCAGAAAAAAATGCGTGAAGAAATCACAAAGGAAATGCAAAGGCCTGGGTACAGCTGTACAGAGCTTCATTGTTTTCAGTATGTGGATAATTTTAAAACCAAAATGAGACCATTTACTGCTGATATCTCACCACAGAGAAAGAAAATGTGAACAAGCACAAAGCAGGATACAAAAATATTTGGAAAGTAGAAAATTACTCTATAGTGTGAGTTTTATGGCTATCGGCTTCTTTCAGGAATTCTTTCAGAAGTGTAGTTGTACCTGACACATGAACAAATGATCTGGCGCAAAGCAGTGAGTGTATATGGGAGGGACTGGAAAGAGCCATGTTTAAGGTTGATGCTCTGCCTAGGGAAGAGTAGGACAGACATGATGGGCGGTAAGGTCAACATTTCCCATTGCCATTTTCCCAATTTGAAAAAGGGTTTTCAGTGATCACCAGGGTCTTCCTAGAAGAACTACAGCCACCAAAAGCCAAAAGGAGTTTTGGGATGTGTTTGCCCACACGTGTACTGACACGGTAATCGCAGTAACCGTGATGGCCAGCGGCCGGGAGCACAGCTGCCCAGCGCACCTGTGTGGCACTCATTCCTGTGGCACCAGCAGATCCTCAGCGGCCGGTCCGTGGTTGTAGTGTAAAGTGGGTCTGCTGATCTGGGGATGCAGAAGAGTGTCTGTCCTTCCTTCATGGGTGCTGAGGAAGATTAACGCAGTTTCAGTACTAGGAATCGTGTATTGGGTCTGATATGGTAAATACTTGTATTTATGAGAGATGATGAAAAACATAATTAAATGGCAGCTACCTAACTCTGGTGCGTGCTTTTACTGTCTGATTCAAAACTGGATTTACCTGACATAAAAATTTGGGGCTTTTTTCTGTTGTAAGTCAATAAAGAAAAATGACTGATAGGTGCCATTTCAAGTACTAAACACAAAAAGCTAAAAAAGAGTTGGATAACAGAAGTCCTACATAACATGTGGCTAATTAAAACTAAGCATATCACTGGGATTTTAATATTATATCAATAGACTTGTAGCTATAAATTAGATTAAAAGGCACAGAACTGATTTCTCAATGATCCTCTATTAACGTAGAATCAACATGGGAAATCTTAATCATAATTTGGAAAAGCAAGTGTACTAAAAGTATCACATTCATTATAAAACTACATAACATGTGGCTAATTAAAACTAAGCATATCACTGGGATTTTAATATTATATCAATAGACTTGTAGCTATAAATTAGATTAAAAGGCACAGAACTGATTTCTCAATGATCCTCTATTAACGTAGAATCAACATGGGAAATCTTAATCATAATTTGGAAAAGCAAGTGTACTAAAAGTATCACATTCATTATAAAACTATAAATGACAAAAAGGGGCTTAAATTTCATTTCATGCTCATTGTGTATTGCACTGGGAGCTGAACTGAAGGCTCTGGTTGTGATTTATATGCCACTAATAGGATCTATTCTGGGTTATGTTTTCAGATTTATGGCCGCCTCTCCCACTGTTAAACTGCAGTTGGAGAGAATTAAAACATTAGTTCCTTAAGTGTACATATGCACGTGTAGATATACTTGTTAGCTGTTCAGATCAAAGATCTCCCCTTCTAATGCTGAATCAGGAATAATACAAATGTGTATTCAAATTATACTATTATTTTGAACAATAAAGTATGCACATATTCATATCTCCTGATTTTAATCTGGAAACTGCCCAGTATAACAGAATTGTCCCCAGTCCTCCACCAGCTTCTGCATCACAATTATTTAAAGCTCAAACCTCCCTCAGGTTTCTCTGAGACAGACTAGTGTGGCGCTTCCCCTCACATCCCGATAGTATCTGTTTAAAGGGTAGAGCCCAACTCTGGTGCTCGGTGCTTTGAATCAGTAGAGGGTTTTTTTGCTTGAGAGAGGGATGCAGAAGCTGAGGTGTTATGTTCTTGCTTTAATTGAATGAGAAAACAATCTCATCCTCTTTGACGATGAATAATAAAGCGTTGCTATTTGAATAGTATCAGCTATTCATCATGTGTCACCATAAAGAGATTTTAGCAGCTGGTGACATTCTTAAACCAGTCAGCCATAAATTAAAAGATGAGAACGTGTTTGTTCTCCCTCTTTTCCAGCTGATTTGGAAACACTGGACTTCCCTGTTTATGAGTTTTTAGGGAAGAGGGGGCACTTCCCGAGCTCTATTAGATGACATCGCTCCTCCTATTCCTGCTGTTGTGCTAGTGTAGTGAGTCTGTGCTGATTTACACCAGATGAGCATCTGCAGTGCAGCTACACTGCAGAGATGTTGTCTTCAGTAAAGAAACACTTGTGGCCTTATTAAAGCTTATTTAAAGGGATTAATTTGATTAGTTCTAGTCCATTTCCCGGGCTTCTGACAATGTCACTTGTAGATCCAGTTCTCCTATGAGCTCAAGGCAGGCAGCTCCTTACATCAATCTGCAGCTCTGCTGTCCTTCTTCACTAGCTTTTAGAATACTTAACAACACAATTTCCATACAAGAAATATAATTACAATAACAGTAGAGCCATTGTCTTGTGGGCGGATTTCTTATATCCAAACCTCAGCTCATTTACACATTGCAAAATAACCAGGAGCATCCTAGAATAACAGCACAGACTGCTCAACTTTGGTCATTTTCTCATCTCAAAAATGGTTCTAATTCCCAGAAACGACGGTCTACAACCAAGGCACCTGATTTCAGCAGCAGCAAATTATTTTAAGTTTTAATAAGCAGTTGTGTTAATGAACAAGAAAGCTGTGATAAAAAGTTTTTTGCTGTTATAAAGATGTTATGCTTAGGGAAATCCTTATCATTAAAAACTACCTGAGAAGCATATTAATGCAGACAATTTCAGCAAATCATCACTTGTATCCTAATTAGATAGGGGGAAAAAAAGAAAAAAACCGTGCTCATCGTAGCTGGACTGTACAAAGTATGCTTGATTTAATTAATTATCAACCCTGTTCATTAGAGTCCTCCAGAACTGTCTGTTAATAGAAACCTTGCTCTGGATGACCTCTTATTTTCCTTTCCTGCCAGTTGTGTCACTCCCGTTGTTCCAGTGGCAGAGCAACCAAGGCCCATGCAGATGTAAAAAACTTCAGGAGCACCTGTGCTCCTTATGCCAAAAACAACTGAATCTTTTAAGCCCATGTGTTTTAGCCTTGCTTTTCCTGCATATGCATAGTTCCCTGTGACAACTGGAGCTGCGTATGCAGAAACATTTCAGAACGACATCAGTCTGGATGAACTGTGCTTTGAGAAGGAAGAAAGACTTTCCACTGTCTGAAGCACCAATGCACCTTCCATAGCAGTTACTGTGGGGGGCTAACTGTGAGCTTAAATATCAAAAAAAGTTACAGATCGTGGTAACTGTGGTGCAAGGCCAGATGCAGCTGTGATTGGAAAAGGTCGACAAGATAGGGGAAAAGGAAGAAATGGCAAAGGCCAGGGCATCCCTGCTCTACCTAGGAAGGGAAGGGTTAGGTTTCCAGTAAATCTAAACTTGCTCATCAGTTCAAATACAGCCTTGCTGAATTTTGAAGGAGGAGAGATTTATCAACAGTGCAGGATTTTCCCATTCTGATGTAAATGTTGTTATTAATATCAATAAGTAATCCAAAATTAATGAGGTTCCATCATATTATACGTAGGACAGAGATACTTGGAATGCATCATTTCTACAGCAAGCCTACAAACAATATGAGGTGTAATGATTTATTCCGTCACATGCCTTTCCGATTATGTTCTGATTTTCTGTTTCAATTGCTAAGGAACTAAAACCAAATTATTTAAAAGCCTAGATTTATGCTTAATTTTGCAATAAGCCATTCCAAATGAAATTAAAAAAAAAAAAAAACAACTCATCTTGTCTGGGATGCATCCTTCCAATTTTTGTCCGTGGAAAACCAAGAACCTTGTGACTGTGCAGCTGCCATAGGAAAAAATAATGTCATTCCCTGGCCTGCATTAACCTTGACAGAGATTTGACTTTACATTGTGACTGAGTGCACTGATTACTAAAACATTACTTTTTTCACAGTGGTGTGGGATTCTTTGTTTCTTTCTGGTTTCAGCCGAGACCAATCTAAAATACAACAAAACTGTCACATAAACTACTATGAAGAGCTTCTGTTTCAATGCATTCACATTTTCTAGGAAAATCCTTTTCCTTTAGACTTTATTCATGATGATATGTGTTCCCTTCAAAATCAGTTGTTCTTTGAGGAAGTAGGAGTGACCAGGATATAAGGATCATTTTGAAACATTACTACTTCAGAAAGTGCAAAAATAAGTGTGAAACCCCATCTCCACTTTGTTCAATGGCTTTTCTGTTATTAAAGCTTATACTGTATTTTAAAACCTCCAGAAATTTGGTATGTGTGGAAGAAAATCATATACAGTATTTTTAAAATCAGCAGTTCTTTTAGCATTCCAGTGCACAGAGCCGTATTTACTGTATTTGAGCTCACTTACTATAACTACAGTGGCTGTTGTTAAAATTTACTTAAGTAGCAGAAACTTCAGTAAATTTTGAGAGAATATCACCAGGCATAAATTCATAATGTTGCAAGAAATGGTAACTATTTTTCTCAAGAATGAACAAAAATATTTCACATTGTTTCTCCAAGAAAAATCTTATACTCTTACCCCACCCTCAAAAAAAACCCCAAAATTTGAGAAAACATCCTTTTGCTCTTTTTCTCTCTCAGAATAGATATATCTCCATGAAGTTTCTCTTTGTAGTACATGTGTATGCGTTTGTGTGTGAGAGACAAATAGGATTTCTGCCTCTGACACACGAGGACACCATGTAGTACAAGAGACTCTCAAACACGTGCTTTCAGCTCACAATGACTTCTTCCATCTTGGTATAACTGAGCAAGCATAGCAAATAGTAATTGCTAATGGTAGTGCAGATGATGAATACAAAACTGCATAGCGCTAATAGGAACCAGAATAGTAAACTATCAAAAAAAATCACCTCTTTTCAACTTCTACCATCAGTTTTGTGATACTAATTTAACTGTATTGAAGCTGTAGACCAGTCATTCCGGAATCATCAAGTACTTTCTGTTCTTGCCAGTTCTCCATCGGAGGTCCTACTGGCGTCTAGAGTATGATAGAGGACATGCTCGGGCGTGTGTGGATCAGCTCCTGTAAGATGCCTGTGACAATTTCAGCGTACTTACAAAGCAGGAGGTGTTTCTCATGCATCTGTACACACAGTCTGTTCTCCAGGGAAACAACAAACTTTAGTCAAATGGAATGTGATTAGATTTTAACAAAGAAAAGATTTTATTGGAAGCAAAGGATGTTTCATCCTTCGCTGGCCTCCTCTCCTTCAGTATCTCTTACTCCTGCCCCAAAGAAGAAACTTCATCAGGAGAATCAGATGTCAAATGGCCTGGACGCCTGCCATCAACCTCCATAAATTCAGAGACATCATCTAACAATGTGTAAACCAGATTTGACAATCATGATTTAACCCAGATTTAAAAATTCATGATTTACCTACCACTATAAAAGCGATAGTTAAAAAACTAAAATACATAATCTTCCTTTTTTCCAGTTGGCTTCTTGTCTATTTTATTCTTGGCCTACACAGAATTTCCTACAAGGAAATGTACCACATAGTAGCCAACTATTAAGAATTATTGTTACTATATGAAGAACTTTTTCCATTTTGCACATAATCCTTTCTAAAGTTGTGCAATAACTCTGTCCTGGAATCAAGCTGAAGTTTCTTGTAGTAGAATGAATATTAGGAAAACCTTAAACAGTCACACTCATTTTTCCATGTGTTCTTTTCTAACAAAAAATATGACATTTTCTTTAGCTATGTTTTAGTGAAGGGATCTCATTCTGCTTTTGTGATTTAGGCATTCAATACAGGATTTACAAAACTGGAAACGAAGACACTGAAGAAGGTTCTAAAACCTCTTTCAATGTGATGTAGTTATACAAGCTGACATGTTTTAGGAAGGAATACTATGTTTTCAAATTGTTCTATGACAGCAAAAGCAAATTAAATTCACAATGTTTCAATGTACTGTCAGTGATCATAAGCTAGTAAAGCATCATTACATGACAAATATTAATAATGCCATTTGTTCAGGTAAATTAATGCCCGAGTTGACATACGTGGTATTTACAGCCTTATTGGCTTCCAGAGTTGTAGGGTCTCACAGTCTAAAAACATGCAAACTGTTTATTGGGAAAAAGTCAATATTGGATCAACCCTACCCTTGCAAATATTCCTCTAATTCATTTGCAGTGTTTTCTTACCAGTACCACACTAGACCTCATCCTGTAGAAGAAAACAAATTAATTGGCTGACAAGGAACAGCTTTCTCCTGGACATGGAAATACGTTCAGCTGCCAAATAAAATACAACTTTCATCCTCTTCTTCTTGATGAACTGCTTAAGAAGTTCCTTCAAGTACTTTTCTCCTTCTTTTGGTTAACACACAGATTTTTATTTTATCATTTCAAAACCCATAACTTTAAGGTGGCATTCCAGAAGAGAATCTAAATTAAGTTTATAATTTCATACCAGTGCGTATGTACTATATCACTGCATATTACAGGCATTCAGATTTCCTTAAGGTATGGAGCTGAATTGTGCTCCAAGCTCTATTGCTGCAACTCTGCTGACCTCACTGTTGTAGTGAAAAATACAAGTTGCATAAATAAAAGTTGACGCTATTGAAATGGACAATGTTAAAGAAGGTTCCAATGTGAAAGAAAAGCAAGCCAGACAAACAAGGCGAGATTTTTAAATGCTTTCATTCACAAGTTGTCCAGGGAAAGTTATACCTAGTATGGCCATTCATTTACTGTCTTACAAACAATTGCATACCCATTGTATGTAATTACACTTGCATGTATCTTAACCTACTTCTAGGAACAAATTGATTTCCTAAATGCTTCTGCATCATCTTAATCACTTCACCTGTATATTGCTACAATGAGAATATATCTACCAAAACATTCCACCTGCAAACTAAGAACTAATTTTATGGATGTGGATGTATAACATATATTCCTCACTAGCTGTCTAAATTACCTGTGGTCTGATCCACAATATCCAAAGTCACTGTCTATTTTGCTTTGGTATTTTTTGAGTGTGATTCAGTCCTTCAGTGTTTCATAGTTAGTAGCCAATCTTAGCAGATATTTAATGTTATTCAGGTTAGATTTGGACCCTTCACTGGGAAGCTCTAGGGACTGTGTTTTGTGTGTAGATGTGCAACCATCTTGGGGAACAGGGTCCCAAGTTTGGCTTGGGATCTTCAGGAGCTCAAGGTATACTGGTAGACACACACAGTGGTCATAAGTTTCCTGATGCTTCAGTGTTGGTTATCTGTAACAGGCATTTTTCTTATTTTCCATTTCTAGGAATTTGTCATGATTGTTGTCTTTGGTTTGGAATTTATTATTCGTATCTGGTCCGCTGGATGCTGTTGTCGATACCGAGGATGGCAAGGAAGACTGCGCTTTGCAAGGAAACCATTCTGTGTAATAGGTGAGTGTCCCAGCTCTAGTTTATTTTAAGATAAAAATACCCCCCCCCTTCTGTTTTGCTTCTGAATGAAAACTAATGGAATCAGACTCTGTTTACAGTAACCAGATGTAAATCCAGAATAGCTGTGTGTCACCTGTCATCTGCCCAAGGCTTTTCTAGATATAAAATCACGAAGTCCCTAAATACCAGTCAACCCATGTTTCTTAACGTTCCTCCAAAGACATCTTCCTATGCATGTCATTCAGCTGGCATGTATATTGAAAGAATGAGGGACTGAGAGCTAATCTCCTTGAAAATCATGGGAGCTGTATGCATTTAATGGGCATGAATATTAGATATCTTATGTAAACATGCATACATACCATGAACATACGGTATTCGCCTTATTTAACCTCTGTGATCAGACATGTGTACACTGCAATAAGTTTGAAAACCTACCTAGAAATGTCTTCTGTCAACATTGCTGCTTCCTGCGTTGCTGCTCTCTGCATGACAGTCCAGGTATCTGCTCTGCCAGTGACTCTGGCATAGGATATAGCATACTTCTACAACTATTTCAAGAGACTCTTCCTCCCCTTCTTTGATCTAGAAATTCTCTCTGAGAATGGTGAATAGGCCCACAACCAGTCAAAACCCTATTTTTAAAAAGAACCTGCAGGAAAACAGTTTCCCAATAAAGGCTGAAATCAAGCACGGCTAACCAAATTAATCTGATAATTTCTTATTTTTCTAATGGTTTGGAGCAAAGGCTTTTTACAGGACATCTGTGGAACTTCAGGATATCAATGTCCCAACGTCTTTCTCAACCTCCTTCCTCTCTCCAGCCTTTAATTTCATCTGCTTGTATCTTAAATTAACTTATAGACCGATTGAGGCAGGAAACACATTCTCCCATGCATCTATACAGCAGCTATAACACAGAGTCACATGCTTACAGCAGTTACACACACAGGTCTCAGTGCAAACAGTGAATAATAATATTGTCATGTAGATGAATGCAATCCTGGTCTAAAAAGGAGTTATGCATTTTCACGTGGCACAGCAGCCCGGTGCACTGGTTAGGGCTAATGTGTAAAGCAAGCTTTTGCCTTCTGCCTCATTCCCTGGTAAATCCACACCTTCTCCCACTGAGGAATTCCTGCAATGGAGAAAGGGGCTTTAGCAAGAAGTGCATGGGTAGGTGGAAAGGCATCGCAGACTGACTCCCCCTCAGAAAGAATCAACCCATCTACACTATTGTATGACACTGTGGGAGAGAAGGACATATCGGGATTGGCCGTTGTTTTGTTCAGGCAGCAGGGGAGGTGGGTAGGTACCTTACCCCACCCCGTCCAGCGCCAGCTCACACACTTGCCCCGAGGTTCCCACGTCTGGCCAAAAGGAAAGTGGAAAGAAAATTCAAAAATCTTCCCAGCCTTTACCAGCCACCTGTCAAGGGAAAGCTAGGAATTCAGACATTCACTCTCCCTGGCATCAACCCGGCTCTCTCCTTAACCAGACTTACCATTATTCCAAGATTTTGTGGTGCACCTGAAACTTTTCAGTAGCCGGGTTTTGTCAGCACACAATCATAAGAAAGCACCAGACTTAATTTAGTAAAATTAACCTACCTCAGCCATTTAGAACTTACTAGAAACATATACATCTTAAAAGAATTTGAACTTAGTAGAAGCATTTGACATCCCAGAGTGGTTTGCTGCTCTCCCAAATGCTGTTGTGTGGGGACACTAGCAGTTTGTTCGATTCAGCTTTCGTTTCTCCTCCCTTTCCTGTTTCCATTCAACTGGTGAGTTTTCTGCCAGTGATTAACTTCCGTCTGAGGTGTTAATTCCCAGCAAAAGTGAATGGAGGGATTCTTCCTTGTTCAAAACTCTGCATGTTATCATGGGTTGACTGACGTGGATTTTCCCCCTTTCCTTTAAACAGCTCATAGCTACCCTCCTACTGTTTCTGAAATAGTTCAGGCAGGTCTCCTGGCACGGGCCTCAGTGAGTGTTGGGGTTTACTTCATTTGATTGTGAGTTTTCCTCCTTTCTCTGGAGTTCACTTGCTTTTCTTGTTGCACCTATGTTCATGTAGGCAATCTCTAGCCTTAAAAGCATCTTCTCTGTCGCCCTTGCTAGCACTTGCTAGCAGAAATAATTAGTAGCCAACAGTCTTTTGCTTGTGGATTTCTTCCTGTGCTGGTTCACTGGATGAAAAGGGAACTTTGTTCTGCAAAACACTGTACAGCTACTAGCACAGCTTCTGGAAACTAAGCCAGTAGCTTGAATTTCTTGCCATTAATTATTCTGTGTCTCTCTTCTTCCGCTGACTGATTTTTGTCCATTTCTGGACTTTGGCATCCCTGAAGGGAGTTTCTGATGTTCAGCATCTCTCCAGATTTGATCTTTTGAGGAACGACCTTTAGCAAGTCATCTTGCAGCTCTTGCTACATAAAGTAACTACTTGCCTGACACTTTGGCTTTGCGGTCATAGCAAAGTGTGCCCTAGCAGCAAAGGCCAACAGGCTGTATTAGCTAGAGCACCAGTAGATGAAGACACATTATTATCTCCCTTTACTCAGCACTCATTAGACCACATCTAAGATACTGCACCCCATTTGCCCCCTCCAACACCATACATGAAAGACGTCAATAAACTGGAGTGAATTCAGTGGAGGCCACCAAGATGATCAATGCTGGAGCATTTGCCCTGTGAGGAGAGGCTGAGGGACCTGGGCTTGTTCAGCCTGGAGAAAGGATGGCTTCAGGGGGAACTCAGTGAACTCAGTGCTAAGGTCTCCTTAAAAGCACATGGCCAGTTTCAGCCTATTACTTTTCATGTGTTTGTTTAATTATTTATTTACTCATCCATTCAGTTATTCCTTCTACTTATTGTTACAGTGGAACAGCAATATTTTAGAAGACTTAGTCTGTTTACTATTAATTAAATTTGCTATTTATCTCCAGCAGATCTGTTCTCTGATTATTTTTGTGATCAGACACAAATCACATAGGGGAATGGCCTAAGAGCTAGAAATAATAAATTTGAGGATTGCCTCAAGGGTCACATTCAGACAGCCTTTATTTTTTTCCATTAATAACCTAACAACCAGAAAAATTTTATTCAGGGCCAAAGCTCTGTGCTTACGTTAGTGTGCCTACAATGTCACTACCCTGACAAATTAGTTCGTCAAGCATCGCTGTGTGCTACCAGGTTAGTAATGATATCTATCAAATTATTTAACAGTTTTGTACCTTTGTTTATTTCTGTGAAAATGGGAATAGTAGTGTAGTATTAAACCTTGATTTGTATTTTGTTCCTTGTCAGGAGTTACCTGCCATCCCTTATATTCTCTGATTGTATATGAGCTTGTGTACGTAATGTAAAGGGCATACCAACGTACCCTCCCAGGCACTTAATGTACTTAAAGATGTACTTACTTCTGCAAATCCTAAATTTCCTGGCCATATCAGTCTGAAGCTTGGCTGTTAGCACTGCAGAGCAATGTTGCTGTGTTATGCTATGCAGAAGAGTAGCAATCCAGGCACCGCATCTCCTAACTGCTGCCTCCCGGGGCCAGGAATGCCGATGCCAGGGAAGAACTCTGTGTCTACCTGTGCCTTAGGAGGAACCATGCTCCCTGAAGATCCCCGAAATAAAAAAGGAGGTCTGCTGATTGGGAAGAAAGTATGGCATCCCCTCCCTGTAAAGCCATCAGGGACACTGAAATAAATGAAGAGTCCGTTGTCCTTTCTCTGGCAATGGGCCTCCTAGATGGTTGCATGTGACCTGACAAAATTAAACTTCTGGCCACTGTCCTGTGCGTATAAGAGGTTTTACCATCACAATGAAATCTCAGTCTGTGAGATTTCTCCTGTGCAGTGGCACATTATAAAAATAATGAGGGATAATAACTAACAAGCTGAGGATCAGAACAGTAAGATCCTGCCAGTCTCACCTGCATGTCTGAAGTCTGCTAGGCTTTCAGAGGAGCTTCTTTCTTTCCACTGACTCTGTAGGAGACTTTGGGACTCCTATGTGAGGAAGCCCCGCAAGGGCAAGTGAAGAGCACACAAGCACACTTCCCTTCGAACGCTGGAAGCAGTGAATTTTAGTGCCTAAACTTTATATGACTTCTAGATTTAAATTTGGCGTCTGAAACTCCTATTTCAGAATTTTTTCACCTTAAATTTGAGCCCACTTCTAGTAATATAACATTTCTCCAGGGCAACTAGACTTCCTGGTGGTCCAGCCCAGTGAAAGATTTCATGTATTTCAGTTAGTCCATTAGCAGTTTCCCCACAGCTGCTTCTATTTTACCTCTAGTCAAGCTACAGCATGATGGAAATGTCACAAGTTCAAATTCTGTTGAGGCTGCAGAATGAACAAATTTCCAACAGGAAGCTTAAGTCCATTATCTGTAATCAGGCTCTTGAACTTCATGGCTGGCAAACCTCGTTTCAGAGCATTAAGTGATAGCAGCGGCAGTTGCATATTACTGGATCTATTTTTCATTAATTAAAGTGGTAATGAACCATCATATGGCACTTTTGTCAAACCTTTATAAACAAATCCATATCTAGTGTGTTACAAGATCTGCTGAACCTTTAATTTGAATTAACTCATTATATTTATGTAATGATAGGTTGTGTGTCTGTCACCTTGGTATTTAGACACATTTTATAGTTTAAATACAGACAGATAGTAAATCTGCTGCTCATGATAAACAATATAAACAGCCCCTTTCCAGTATAATTTGAACTCTAAATAACCCAGCGATGATCTGTAATTAAGTATATACTTGACCAAGGAGACACATCTCGCATCATATCTCATTATAAATCCCAGCAAAATCAAGTTCCAGCAGGAGCAAATTCCACGTTAGGGGGTCTCCTGCCAGCCTGACTTGAACTCATCTCAGGAACACGCTGCCCACTTCACTCCAGAAAATACTCTGATAGTAGTAGTAGTAGTAGTAGTATGAAGACTGGAAATTGAAATTTCCTTAGATAATTTCAGCAGCCATAATTATGTGCAATGAACAGAGGTGCTCTTTAGGCTAGATCGGTCCCAAATTGTGTAGGTTTTTAAAACTAAGATTTAGTGGCATATCTTCATGTTTGACAGTCCTGGCAGTACAGTTTTTAGAAATGCATAGGAAAAATAATGTCTTCTGAATATCATCTGTGGGCCTTATTCTTTCACATTTACTTTTGCTGACTACTGTCCTCACTGCTGAGCAAGGTACCATTTGCTATGAGTAAAGACATCAGGCTCTGGTCTTCCCTTTCTAGAAGTTGTATGTCTGCTATTCAAAAGACATCTGCTAGTTTTGTACAATGCAGTTCATGTTCAAATTTCTTTCTGGTATGTGCTAAAGAATTGAGCAGCCTGTACTTGTTGATTGGCATGGGGTTTTGATCTTTCTTACACTAGTGTCACTACCATGTTATTTTGAGTAGAGGAGCGCCTACCATGAATTGGGCAGCCTGAGTGAGGTGTGTCTAACAACTTCTTCTCTCCCGCTGGGGAGCTGTGGGTAGTGTCACATTTCACCTTCCTCAGGCTTGGAGACTGAGGTTCTGAACTGAAGGCTGAGCTTTTTTTGCATCCATATTCTGTGCATTTGCTGAGATATCTGCTGATGAAGAAAGTCCGCAAGGCTAGTGTAAGATTTCTGATGAAATGATTTTTCATTGAAAAATATTAATTGAAATCAAAGTAATTCATGGAAACAAACCACTTCCCTTTTCCTGAGGAAAGGCATTTTATATTCAGTCTGGATCTTTTTCTCTTTATCATCAAAATTAGAAGCACTCTCTCCCAAACATGCAGAACAGCCAATAATACAGTTTCTGGTTTCTGGATAAAGTATGGTTAAATTCTTGCTCTGGGAGATTTGGAGCAGGAAATTACAATCTCTCAGCCCCACTGAAACTATCCAAACATCAATAAATAATTCTTAATTGGTCCAGAGAGAGATGCTGATTTACCCCGTCACCTGGTGTTAATTGTAGTCATCTGCTACGTGAGAAACTTTGATTTTGTTCATCCGAAGAATAATCAGTCATTCATAAATAGGCAATTCCAGCAGTACAAATTAGAAGAGATCCACACCAGAATGGATGAAATAAGTTAGAGCACTGGGATGTGAGGAATCAGAGAATGAAAACAGGTTTGTGATAAAAAGCCTGTTAAAAGCCAGAGACCTTTTACTAAAAATAATTTATTTATTTATTTTATTAGAATTACTTTCTTAGAAGGCTGTTGAAGATATTTTCCCAAGCATGAGGTAGTTATGTCCATTCCAAACAAGACTGATATAACTCAGTACCTGCACTAAAATGTTTAGCGATTTCTAATTCAGTTCACTTTTGTTAGGAAAGTCTCCTAAAGTCAAATGTCACAGTCAAATGATTTAGAAATAATGAGGTTCTCTGTCCATACTCACTCAGACTCTGTAAATGGAGTCTTTCAAATGATTGATGGTGTCTCGTATTTGAATCTCAGAAAATATAGTAGTATTATATGATTGATGGTGTCTCGTATTTGAATCTCAGAAAATATATTGTAGTATTATTATAATAATTATAATAATATTAATATTATTGAATACTATATGTTATAAAACATTATAAACGTATATTATAGAACTTCCAGTGCTGCTTATGAGCCACAAGGTTTCAGTGACTTGGAAATGTACACTAAGAAGGAGGTAAGCAACCGACAGACCAAGAAGCAGTCAACATTTTCTGGTTTTAGACTTGGTATGTTCAATTTCGCTCACATTTTTTAGGGACTGGCTTTAAACTTGTTAAAAAGTTAGAGACTTGGCTTTAAACTGCTAGAGATACCCAGTATATGAAGATGCTTACACTACCTGTCTTTATTTGATTTCAGATGTTCATATCCTGCCTTACTACGCTGAATTCCCATCATATCCATAGACAAGATAGTTGCTCAAATTTCCATACATACGTGTAAATTCTCCAATCCAAAATTAAGTAATTGTTAATGTAAGCACTGGTGTGGAAGTCAGAGGTAGACAGGATCGTGCCGAATTCGCTTATCTGCCTACTTCAGCATATAGAGTCTCAAAAGCAGTAAAATTGTTAGTTTGTTTTTCAAATTTTATCATTCCTGGCATCTAAAAAAATTAATACTTTTAAGGAAGTGAGTAACGTGTCAGAGCCTAACTGGTATGCAAGGAAATACTCGGCTTTCTTGGCTTCTTTCCAGATCTTGTGCTGCAGATGAGCTGCTTCGGTGTGTGACATTCCTCATAACTCCCATCTCAGATCATCATCAGCTCTTTCCCATAGCTCCTCTGTGAGAGGAATTGCCGCTTCGGTGGCTGTACAGGTTTTGCTTTTGCGGCAGCGAATTATGCTCTCCAGGCAGAAATCTGAATCATTTAGGAACATTTCTGTATTGGTCCAAAATAGCATCCTATTAGACTAGGTGTTTGCTATTTTGGACTTCTGCAACTGCCTGTTACTCTGTCCTTGGCATACGTGCAGCTTCTCATGGGACTGCGATATCCCTAGCTTGTGGTACCACTTTATTTCAAAAGCCACTTTCAGTGTGTCTTCTATGTGACTAACATGCCTATACTTAGGGGTGTTTTGGCAGCATGTCAACATAAATTTCAATGTTAATGCCTTGGTGTGGTACATTAGACAACTGTCAGTCTGACTATTTGAGCCATGATTAACTACTCTTGCAGGTGTTAGTCAACCAAATCATGCTTACTCTCGTGGTGTCCCAGCCTTACCCCTGTGAGCCCAAATGAAGAAATCTGACGCGGTCTGCGTGGAGCTATCGGCTTGGCGTATACTGCAGGCATCTTTCTAGAATGGTTTGAAAGCGTTATGCAAATAGGGGAATTGTAGTGAGAAATGATCACCCTAGGTATTGTATTGTGCACAACTACCTCATTCATGTTTTTCTGTAATAATAACACATTTAATAATCCTTTTGCACAGATCACTTTGTTCCTTTTACATTCACTCTGCAGCATATGACAGCAGGCAACATGCTGCTATCTTATATTTGCTGTATGTCTTTCCATCTCTTTGGTGCTTTTAGTTTATAATTATTACTCTTATGCCTGTTTAATTTTGGGACTTTATTGCTGTCTCTGCTGAAGGCTAGTTTATTTCTGTTCAGGTCATCTGTGTGTGAGTCAGGTCTCCAGGAAAAGGGTCGTAGGTGCAGTCAGTTAGAAACAGTGGTTTCATTTTGCTTGGTTGTATTGTCATTTAGAAAAATAGGCATTTTTCAGTTGCTTTAGAGATAGTGTTGTTTTCTTCAAATGCAGTTTTCTGGTATCTGCTCAGCTTTAATTTGTTAACTGGCGATGCTGACAGTTTAAAACACAAGCTTTGCCCACTTTTATGTTCAGTATAGTTAAATTGATTGCCAGGTGTCTTCATCCAGCCTTGCAACTAGCTTATTAGTGATCACAAAGCTTGAAGAAATTCAGTTTCCGCAGATGTTTCCATTCTTTTACATCCCTTCAGAGAGCTGAGTGTTGCTACCAGCACTGCTAAAGTGGGCAGAGTATTCCAGTGGGAATTGCAGGAAATATCTATTTTTATGATCATGCCTCGAGTGGTTACACTCCAACTGCTACATTAGAAAAAGACTTGTGTACAAGAAGAGAACGTACAGTTTTTTAATTCCTCCTTTTTACAGCTGCTGTGTTAAATACAGCAATTAGGAAGGATTTGACAATGTAACAACATTGTTACATTGTGTAACAGAGTTACAGTATTTATATCTCAAGTTTAATAAGGCTAAGTAGAAATATTTGCATATTTCTAGATGGCAAATTGGGCATGTTCTGCACATTTTAATTTCCTCCCTTCCCGCCCCTAGCACTTAAGCACCTGGCTCCCATAACCTGTAGTCTCCTCTTAAAGAAAAATTACATTTTTTACCCTTAAGCTTGTGCTGATAACTCTCAGAAGCGAGGACTTGACCTTTCCACTGATAGACGATATTGCTGTCAATAACAGATCTAAGAAAGGTGTCCACCAGATCTATTTTACATCAACCTAGGTAAGCTCCGAAATGGTGTAAATACTTATTTGAGTCTGGCCAAAGCCATCCCTGCCGCAGAGACGCAGCTCCAGCTGCTCGCTTCCACCCTCGTGCCGCCTGGTCCTGGTGCCCCAACACGTGTATGCGACCATCTTGGGAGCAACTAAGGCAAAGGCAGGGCCCCTTCGGCCCCAGGGCTCCCCTTTGCCAGCCCAGCCTGATCGTGAGACCCCCACGCTGGGGACTGCTTCATTTCAGATGAAAATGTCACGAGGCAGAGTGGAGAGGCTGTCGTGCAGAGTGGCACAGTCTACTGTATTTAAGATCTCATTTTAGGATTGCCTCCTGTTGGGTTTGTGAGAGGGCTACCAGATTATGTTTTTTTCCCCTCTCAGAAAAGCACTGCACAGAGCTTCCATTTCTTTCTTCACATCTCCCACACCAGGAAGTCTCAAGGGTGGCTGCAAGGTGCCCCGCACTAGTGTTCTCCAAAACATATAAAGTTTGCTGGCACAGTAGTCCCTCTTAGGCTACCCACCCACAAGTTGCAGGCAGGATAACAGCTGAGGGTAAAGAGTGGCTGGAAATCTCTGGTTCTGTATCATCTGAGTAAACTCTGTATTTACAGAAACAGAGGAGTCCCAGGAGGCATTCACACCGACTGTGCAGATATCCAAAATAGTTGTGTAGGTTAGGAATGCAAGTTCTGGTTTTAGGCAGCAGGGAGAGGTATATGCCTCCAGAGGACGGCTCAGAAAACTTAAGGTAGAAATTCATCTCTTTCAGTCAACACTGAGGGACCCATGTTCCTGCCTTCAACACCTGCATTAGATAACTCAGGTAGATACTGGATACCTCCTGTTTCCCGCCACCCCGTGAATTTGAGAGCAGATTATTAATACTGTCTCTTCCCTCTCCACCTACAAACAGGCTTTTCCTCTCCCTCAGAGACATGTTATTCTTTCTCCTGCTCTTTTCAGCATCGTTACTTCTTAATTTTTGCCTGTCCACTTTCACCCTCATACCCAGGATTTTTCTGTTCCCATGGTTTTCTGGCCTTTCCACTCCCAAACCACTGCATCACCTTCATTTTATGCACAACCTGGGAATGTGTTAGATGGACACTTCCAGACACCCTGCCTGCCTGCCCCGCCCTGAGATTTTAGAGTACGATTAAAAAGCCGTGAAAGTGCCTGTAGATTCCTACCTGTGTGGTTACAAGGACCCAGCACAGAGATAGCACTGCTTCCCCTGCTGGACTGGATCACGTAGGAGCCCCGTTTGGTGTCTTTCTACATGCTGACTAGCACCAGATACCTCTAAAAAAGGTGTTAACACCTGTAGCCCAAATAGCCAATCACACAGTATTTTTGTTTGGACATTGGGTAATCAGTGACTGACTCATGTAGGAATTTGGATCCCCTGAAAAATCTAATTCCAGCAATTCAGGGAGAAACATCCAATCTTGTCTCTAATTTTCCCTGGTTATTCCTTTATATCCCATGGCAATGAATTTTACAAGTTAATTGCATGTTGTATTTCTTTTTATCAGATTTAAATTGTCTTTTGATCTCACAAGGAAGGGTAAATAGGAGGCATCCAACAGACCTTCTTATCTTCCACTAGTTTGCATACCTCTATCTGCCATCTCATATTTGTCTTCTGACTAACTACTCCTAAATTATTCAGCCCTTTCTCCATGCACGAGTCTTGCCATGCCTGTAGTTATTTTGTTTTTTTCTTGCTGATAACTTTGTGGTTTTCTTGCAGTCCGATCTAATGAGCCTCTTCGTTCATCAGGTGTGTGTGTCTGACTATCCATCCTGCTGCCTTTCCCTCCAGAAATCTTCAGGTTTTTTTCTCTCCACAATAGCCGTTTTCACTAAGGTCTGCTATCATCCAGGAGAAAGCCTCAGACATAGTAAAGTGACTAGCAAACCTTGTTTTCTCGGGGCTTGTAAGACACAAAAGAGTTACTGGGCAGAATAAGTGAAGATCTATGGGAAGGATCTGCGTGTGTTACTCTTGGTTTGTTTCTTTGGTTGGACACAAATTGGGTTGGTGAACACTGGGTCAAAGATACAGCTTTAAATCTGTTTCTGTCAGCCTGTCTTAAAGCCAAATAAAACTCCTACTGAATAAATAGTGCTTTATTCCTTCTGGCAGGTGCATATTAATAATGTTAAAGATCAATTATTGGAAAAGGCTAATAAAGTATAAATCCATGAAAGGCTTGCAACTGAACTTAATCTTAGCTTACAGGAGGCCCTTAGATTTTTAAGATTTATTGAGCCAGCTGTTAATAATAGAAAGAAGTTTGCTGAGGACTTATTCAGTCCATTGAAAGAGTGTGTACTCAACAGTGCCATGAACTTTAATTGCTAACAGTACAAAGACAGGTGAAATGTTCCCATTAATGTTGTTATTCTTATCCGACTGAATCAAAGATGGTAACCATAACTACAACTTAAAATTCAGTATTTGTTGAGCTATTGTGATTCTCAGCCCACAGAGAACTATTTTGGTTATCTACCACAAAAAGTAAAATGACATTATTTTGATATATTTGTCATCATGGCCTGAAAGTGTGCTTCTTTTACACAGGAACAGTATACATAAACTTTTAGTACATTGGTATATTAATGAGTAACATCAGTTGATCTATTCTTGGGTATGAAATTAGTGTCTCATTATAAACTTTGATTAAAAAAATGACAAAACAAAAATCTGACCCATCTTCCTCATTCTGGAATTTCGTAAGGGACTATTTAGTTTTCAAGTCTAAAAAATGTCCAATATTGACTTTTTGAAAATATTCCTTGTTTTTCTGTTTCAAAAATTGTTTGACCTACTGAGTCCTAATTTCTTGTATTTGCTTAGCTTTACTAACAAGTGTCTTTGACTCGTTTCCAGTTTTGTTTTATTTTGTTTGGGGGCAACATACGATTGCATTGTATGGTGAAGAGCTTTACCCAGGGTGTAGCGAAGGCATACTAGGGTGCCTGTGAAGAAAGGGATTTACAGGTGCTGCTTGGAGTATTCACAGATAGAGGAAATGGCATAGTTCTCCTCCTTGACTTAGCAAGACTATACAGCTCCTTTCTGTGGTTGAGGCAAGAAATCTTAAGCTAATGGTTTTTCATTAGGACAGGCGGAAGAAATACGCTAAGTATGGTCCAGCTTAAAAACAAGTGTTTAGCAGAAGGGTGCGTGAATTCAGTTTTAGGTGACAAGTTTGGTTTATGTTCCCCTGGACCACTTTGCTTTGCAGTGTCTGTGCGTGTGTGTGCTGGGAGTCAGTGGCAGGGATTTACACGCTTATTCATCCTGTTCGATGTGCCACGGAGGAGTCAGCTAGGCTGCCACCGTATCGCATTTCATCAGTTACTGCCAACCTCAGCCAAGGAGACGCTCTCGCCCCAGCTCAGGTACATGCCAGGCTGAGACCCGCGCCGGGGCGCAGAGACACCTCCAGGTGCCGGGGTGAGGTCCCGCACGGCTTGAGCCTGCACTGGGGCTCGATGTAGTCCACCCTCGCATGGACGGGCTCGCCAGTGAGTTGCCATGGGGTGCGGCCCCGTTTGCACACAGCTGCTTTGCAGAGCTGGCCTCATCCCCAGCACTGGACTCTGGGGGGTCCCATCCAATCTGGAGTTTCAGCATCAGGACACAGTGCTGTAGCTAATCCTCAGTGTTTGCAGTTATAAAACCTTTGAATTGACCTCCTAAAGCACACTTGCGGTTTAATACAGAGTTTATTTTCCATGGCACTGAAAATATATGAAACATAACCTATTTTATATTATATGGTGTCATGGTTTAATGCCAGCTGGCAACTAAGCACCACACAGTGGTGCTTTTATAATATAAAGACATATGTATTTTATATTCTATATTATTTAATTATCACCTATTAAATAGGTTTTATATATCATGTAAAATAATACTATGTATTATTTTATATGCATGTTTTAAATTTTAATTTAATTTTTCTTAAATAATTTTGATTCCTACCATTTTCTCCTTGCCAGAAAAGATCGTTTTACATGTTGGTAAGCTGATTTTCTAAATAGACCCACTTTGGCTATGTAAAATTAACACGTCCTAGAAAGAAGATGTCTGTATTTCCAGGAGGTCACTTTCATTTCATATTAAAATATTTTGCTTACTCAGATGATTACAATATATTGCAAATAAAAATAGGGATGGAGCGAAGGGTTCAAGATGGTTCATTTCTTTTGATCTCTTCGCTGGAGTATTGCTCAGCTGATGAGTAAGAAAAATCCAAGTTTCTACGCACAGATCAGTTTTAGTGGTAATGTAGCCATTTTCCATTGCCAGAAGAAAAAGAAATCAATAGAGTGGAAGTAGTAACCTCTGGATTTTTTTTTAAAATTCCACTTCAGTGCCTAGAAAGTATTACACATTTTTTAATAACTTCTTTCTCTTCTGTGTGCCACTGCCATACATCCCTATCTTCCTGTTTTTCAACAGCAATAAAAGTCAATTTTCACACTCATCTGTGTTTATCTCTGCAAATTATCTTGATACGCAAAACTATTTCACTTTCCTACTTCTAAATATACCAAGTTGTTTTGCATCTTGAAAAAAGATTACAAAAGGAAGCGAAATCACCAACTTGTTTTGCCTGTAATGACAATTAAGATGGTTTCCATCCAGAGAGTGTTACATATTTGAAAATGCAAAGACGTTTTGTCTGGAGTGACAACAACATCTGCAAAAATCAAACAGCGTCATCCATCCCAAGAATTTCCTGAAGATATCCTGCCAATTACTTTTACTAGTAGGTGACGATTAATCATAACCTGTCTGGCATCTGAGCAGAGAGATCTGATCCCTGACCAGAAAGAAAGGCTATATTCAGGCATAGCTGAAAGCAAATTTTGCCAGGACTCAAGATCCTGAGCACCATTATTTTTAGTATATGCAAAACTCAGATTCTCTCATATTGCTTGGGGATTTTTGTTGTTGATGTTGCTGTTTAGGCTTTTCTTCTCTGTAAAATTGAAGTCTTATTGCTGTAAATCTATTCAGCTTTTTGTGGGAGGTGCAGAACTCAGCTTCCTGCCTCTCCCAAATTATGCTAGAGATGTTCAGGTGATATAATTCAACAGATGACATTAAACTGCCTTTTTTATAGGCAGAGAATAATGCTTGAGCAGATAGTATTTCAGAGGGTGAATTCCGGTGACCTCAAAAGACCGTATGTCTCCAGAGTAGTCTCTAAAAATCCAGTTTGCAGATTTTGACAATCTTACACTTACTGAATTGTACTTTATCAATAAATAGTTCTGCTTCTTCCAATGGGACAATTTACAAAGTATGATAACATCCATCATCATTCTAAATATGGTAATATTGATCATCTCTCTATTCAGAAATGTAATTACAGGCTTCATCCTTAAAAAAAATTAAGATTCTGGACATTTTAAAGATAAAAATATTGAAAATTCTTGGTTTCTGGGATAAATACTTATGCAAGGTCACTGTAAGTTCAGCCCATATTAGACCAAATTTTGCTGCCATAACTATGTGAAATATCCTACTGATTTCATAGCAAGGGGACTATTCGCAGAGTAAAGGAACTGCCACCTGGTAAAAACATTACAATTTGCCTCTTTTCAAATTAACTGTTGCAGCATGCTCTAATCATGATTTTTATTCTTTGCCCTCTTGAACCGGTAGAGGGAAGTGGTTAATCCCTTGTTTGAAGCTAAAAGCATTTTTGCAGCCAGTTATGACAAAATGACCTTTTCCATTCTATGACCTTTCTCAACAAGTGCTCAGGGAATAATGATACAATTATTTCCCTCTCTGAATACCCCTCTATTAGGCTATTCAGAAGCCTTAAACTCTATGAATGTCTTTTTCTTTTCTTTTTATTTATTTTTTTTTTAGCTAAGCCACAGGAGCATAAAATACAGCAATGCCAAATATGTTACTAGACTGTGCGAAAAGGCTGCTATTCCTATAGACGAGTTTGTATAAACAGACCTTTTCTTTTAGGAATCTGAAAAAGAGCAACCTTATTTTCACGTACTGATGTATGGCTTAAGTCAGGTGTCGGTCATCAGACTATACCTTAAACTGCTTTAAACTGCTGATTTATATCCATTTAGGATAGAGTCCCTTGAATATATTTTTGTTCTCATGTTTCTGTAGTGTGATGTGCTGAAATACAGTGCTCCGGAATGTGTGTTGTGTTAACTTTGTGTTGTAGTGTCTGATTAAAGTTGAAAGTACATTTCTACATTGATGATACCCTCTGTCCCTGGCCAGCTAGCTGTGGAGATTATTGTAGACAAACTGAAGGGAGTTCTGAGAATAGCAATAAAACATGATGAAGCTACTGGAAGGACTGATATACAAAGAGATATCAGAAAAACTAAAATGCTGGTCATTCCCTCCCTTCCACCACTCACACTTCCTTGCGACTCAGAATAGAGAGTTGTTAATTATTTCTATGTAGTTGTTGTTGTAAATCTGGATTAAAACTTATTTAAACTCCTTTAGCAAGTGAGAATAATTGCTCACTGTGCTGCAATATGCATGCATAACCTGTGCCGTTGTAACCACACGAAGCCAATGTCAAAGCACTCTTGGTGCTCGTAGTCAGTTATGGAGCCCAGTGGCTCTATAACACCACGGAATCAAAAAGTGCTGGTTTTTTCACGAATAACTTTGAAATTTAGGGTAATGATGAACTTTCCTGAGAACTATTCACAAGAAATGACCACTACAAGCTGTGTCTTTTCTCTGGGTCATAGATAATTACTCTAGCCCAAAATTAGACCTTACAAGGACAGCCTAAGGGTAGCCTAAATTTGGTCATACTGTTGCCAGTTAATTGCCTTTGTGAGTTAATACAGCTGCAATCTAGATAAACCACATTCTTGAGATTTTCTGCTTATTCCTGCAGTTTTGGGGGCAGATGTCTCCTGCTCTTGTCCTAGCTCATTGCTTCTCCCTACTGTTCTGTAGCCAGAGCAGACACAGTAACTGACGGCCATTGCAGTTTCCTGCATATTCTTAACAAGGATGTGTAAACCGGGAGCATTCTCTGTGAATTCCAATCTGTTGCTATTGGAAGTGCTTATAGCTTAGGAATGCTAACCGCTCTTCCAAGAGACCCAGAGTTTCTGACCAAGCTTGAGCAGGGTAAGGCAGCCCAACATCAGCCTTCCTCTGTGAAGTGGGAAGTCAGGCTGGCACGTCTCTCATGAGCTAGCTGAAACTATTCCTGAGTTTCAGGTTGTTGCATTACTGGGCTTTGGTTAATTGTCTTTACTTATATGTCACTATTTTAGTGAGACTGGACAATATACAAGGGTAATCTATCACACACATGAGTTCTGGGACCATTTTTATTTTTCGAGGGGGGCCCAGTTGTTAACACAGTGGCTGTCAACTAAAAAAGCCTTTGCTAAGTTACTATGAACAAAACTTTCATGTAATCTCAGGGGTTTCTTGAGTGGTACTAGGTGAAAGATCTGAAATGGAAGAATTCATTGTTTGAAATTGAATTTGAAATGAAGTGTTCAAAAGCGAACATTGCAAAAGCTGCTGAGAAGATCTGAAATCTCAGACTGGAGTCAACCAGGAAGGACACTATCTGCAAGGATAGGAATATGAGAGATATTTCTAAAGAGTGAATAAAATCAGCCTCATAGCTGAGGAGACGCTTAACATTTTGAAAGCTCATACACAAGATATTAGCTTTGAAAAAATCAAAGAAATAAATGTGCCTCAGAAACTTTTGTCTTCTAATAAGTCATTACAGAGACGTTTGGAATTATACTGCCCATTACTCACTCTCACATCCTAAACTTCCCTATTGCTTTACAGCAAGATATGGAGTGAAACCTTAGTCCCAGTTAAATTAATCAAAATGTTGCTATTTATTTACTTCAATAAAGTTAGGTTTCACCCATAATCCACTTTCTGGGTTTGTTTTTTTCTTCCTGATTTCCCAGTTTTGCCACTAAAAGGCAAGAAGGAAAAATACTGATAGAAGAGGAAAATATTTATATAAGATTGACAGAAGTTTGTTAAAGCCTTCTTAAACCACAGAAATACCGTGGAGATTTCAGCTAAATTCAAGTGGAATATGAAAGGAAGTTCAGAAGATTTTGCTCTCGTAACAGGGCAAATGGCACCTGGGGTATGTTGGATAAAAATGTGGTAGGGAGAGAATCATAAAGTACTTAACTTTTAATTTTTCCAGTATAGGTATGCTTAGATAAGAAAACCAAGCAAGATTAATATGTTCGGAAGTGACTTTCAACTGATGCAAACTTTTCTTTGGACTCTGATTTCATTCCAAGAGGGGTTTATTTTGGTTTATCTTACACCTGTTCCTGGCAAGTTAAACTACGCGGAAATAATGTGCCTGCCTGCCTTCCCTGCCTCCGAGGGAAACACAGCCAGGGAGGGCTGCCCTAGGCAATGGACACACTCTTTCCTTCCCTATTCCCAGCCTGAGGAGTTGGTGGGGGTGGTTTGGGGGGGGTGGGGGGTGTATTGTGAAGAGGTGAAGAAGATGAGAGAGCAAGGTGTGAAAAAAATGCCAGCAGACTGGGAAGGCTCTCCTCCCTCCCCCAACTGTTTTTTAAACACGTGCCAGTGCATTTTCTGCTCCCCTGTTTCCTCAGCCTCTCCTCACTTTGCCTCTCCCCATCCCTACCCTCCATCTAGAAGGCTATACACAAGTAGATAACTCCCTTGGATCAATACTTTAAAAAAGGGAAGAGAGCTATGCTGCTGTTGGCTTCTTCGTCTCTCGCAGTCAGAGGGGACCAGAGATCCTCAATGGGGCAGAGGGTTCCCAGCAGCACAGGGCAGATGCTGTGCAGCACTGGCAAAACTGAATTAATTTGAATTTTTTGCAGTGGAGGACCTCCAGGAAACTCCATGTTATAAGGAAAGCTGTCAGAGCTCCTGGAATGGGCAGGAATAAGGGCAGGGACAAATCATTGGCTTTTGTAAAAAACTGTCCTATTGAGAGTGGTTGAGGGTAACCAAAACCCCCAGTAAGCACTTTAATAATTTCCAGACCAAATGCATAATTCATAATATTTGGGTGACCTTACTCTTTTTTAAGTTCTAAGAATGATTTGCAGGAGTGCACGCTGCTTTTCTAATGATATCTGATTTGCTGCTAGTCAGTCACCACTAATTAAAAATGGCTGCTACCTTGCTGCTCTGCTGGGAACAGCATGGGACAAGCCAAGCTAACCTCGCTGTCGTGTTACACTCTTTCTTCAACACAGTCTGTATTGCTCAAGGCTTTCCAGCACGCTTTACATGAGCCTCAGATCCACATAAACACACCTAAATATAGAAGTTTGCTTGTAGGTGGGTATGTGTGTGCTACGTGTCTATACTTCCAGTATAGTGGGTCAAGATCTAGGGCTTAGTTCAGCGGAGTACATAGAGGTGTCCCCTGTTACATGATATTCCCTGCTCTCCAGCGACTTCTCCTGAAGGGCATAGCCTTCCCAGGTCTGAGAGCATAGCTGCCAGACCTAGGGGATGTCTCAGATACCTTAGGGCATCTCAAATGGCACTGGACAAATAAATTTGGGCAGCTGAATCGAGCCTTTTTTTGTACCAAACCCAGAGTGCGAGTCAGCTCAGCAGCCGGCAGGAGCCTTCCTGAGGATTAGCTGCACCTCTCGGTTGGCGTGATTTTCTTGTGCTGCATTGAGAGTTCAGACACCTGCTTCACATGTAGACACCTAAATTTAAATGTCTTCACATGGAGCTGAATCCCACCCCATCTATTTTCCTGATCTCCATTAGAATTTGTGATGTCTTTAACTCTTCCTGGTCAGTTATCCTATTTCTGAATTCTCACCCAGACCTGCTGCATCTGGTTGCTGCGCTCTTGAGACTTGCATTGTGCAGAGACGCCCTAGGATACTTTATCCACTTCTGTCTCTTCCTGATCTCTGAACTTGTTGGATGTACATCTAGAAGCAAATCCAGCTTTTTTGGTAGCCAATTATATAGTAGCCACCTATGATCCACCTATGTAGTAGCCAAAGACATTTTAAAATGTCAGAAGGTCAGCCTAGCCTAACACACTATGTCCAACAGTGACACTAGTCAACAGTGAAGAGTCAGGGAAGATTACACAAACAGGGCAAACATACAGCGATATTTCTCCATAAAAGTGTCTCAGCCTCCAACAGCCTGCTACTTGGAGACATCCTGAGCCAGAAGTGGGCTCTTGGTATTAATTAGCTCAGGATTAAATTTTCTCCAATAAGATCATCCTGCTGGCTTTGAACCCATGTAAACTTTTAGTATCTTGTGACAAGGATTTCCACAATTTAACAGGACACTCCTTAAACCACAGATTGTCTGTACCCTTAGTATTGTAATAAGAGGGCAAAGCATCCATAGGTGAGTTCAGAGAAACCTAGGATGTCTGCAGACAAGGGTATTTGGGACCTCAAGTTACTTTGGTGGCTGAGCAGAATGAACCAAGGCTACTTCATACTGTACTGGAGCAGGTGTCTTGGTTTCAGCTGGGATAGAGTTAATTTTCTTCCTAGTAGCTGGTACAGTGCTGTGCTTTGGATTTAGGGTGAGAACAATGTTGATAACGCACCGATGTTTTAGTTGTTGCTAGGTAATGCTTACACTAGTCAAGGACTTTTCAGCTTCCCATGCTCTACCGACTGAGAAGGCTGGAGGTGCACAAGAAGCTGGGAGGGGGCACAGCCAAACTGGCCAAAGGGACATTCCATACCATGTGATGTCATGCTAAGTATATAAAGCTGGGGGAAGAAGAAGGAAGGGGGGG
>NW_008795021.1:2054027-2100135 GCF_000699145.1 Aptenodytes forsteri | reverse complement strand
GGGAGTGAGCGAGTGGCTGTGTGGTGCTCAGTTGCCGACTGAGGTTAAACCACGACAGCAGGCTAAGGAAAGAGTCTCCTGCTTCTAGGTACAGCCAGTCTCCCTTGCCACCCGCCTGTGGGGGGCCTTTTCACTTACTGGGTCATTCGTGACTTGTAGAAACTATGCTCGGGACAAGATGAGTGTTTGTACCCAAGACAAAAGAAGCAAAACTCATGTCAACAAGAACTTGCTTTCAGGAAGTTCTTCACTGGCAAACATGGGTTTGGATTATCCTTGCATATAAACATACAAACACCACAAAATCCTAAGTTTTAAACCAGGTGTTTCTTACAAAGGCCCTTGAAGCTTTTAACAGAAGGTCAGGAAATTAATGATGAGAGGATGAAGTAACACAGTGCTTGTTCTGTCCCTTTCCAATCCCTGCACACCTGTGAGCCTGCCCCAATCATCATAAAAGAACATTCTGCCTTCTCACAGTGTCCGTGTGCCATCACTGTGCCTCTCCTCCTCATCTCCCTTTAAATGCTGTTCTGGCTCAAAGGGCAGCTGGCTGATTAGTTCATGCAGAACAAACTCACTCTTGAATCTGTGACCGGAAGAAATAAATCCTAACACTTGCTGGGCTTCAACAAACTTTCCAGGCTGCCAGCTAAAAGAATGCTTCTGAGTACCCAGCACTGCATGGTACATCAAGGGAGTTGTGTCCAGAAACTACATGCTTCAACCACACAGTGTTTGTACTCATAGGAAATTAGTATGTGTGCTTGTAAGTTTGGTTCCACTGGGCTCTCACCACTGGGGCTGCTCTATTTTTTTCTTACCCTTTTTTTTTCTTTTTTGCCTTTTCATAGGAAAGTTGCTATGGGAAAAGATATAAAGGGAAAAAGTTCTAGTCCATCTACTGATTTGTACAGTTTGCTACATCGGGCTTCAAAGCTCCTACATGTTGTTCCTTCAACATTGCTCCTCTTATCCATATGTTTTCAAAATTACTACCCTCAGTTTTCACCCTGGAGGCTTCCGAGGCAGTTTTTGACACCAGCCCTGACCTCACATCCCTACCTCAAACAGGAATCTCAGTGCTTCGGATTCCCACCCACTGCAGGAGGGGTCCCTCTTTTGTCCCCTCATTCAGCTCATGTACATGTATGTGTTATTTATTGGTACTTGGACATTAATGTTTTCTGTAATATATTTCTTTCAGACATCATTGTTCTCATCGCTTCAATAGCAGTTGTTTCTGCAAAAACTCAGGGTAACATTTTTGCAACATCAGCACTGAGAAGTCTTCGTTTCCTACAGATCCTTCGTATGGTGCGCATGGACCGAAGAGGAGGCACTTGGAAATTATTAGGTTCAGTAGTTTATGCACATAGCAAGGTACGTAATCCTAAATGCTAATTTTGTCTGGTCGATATCTTCACTTGATGTGATTCAACAAGAGGCCAAGGCAACAAATATTTATCAGTTTTGAGCAGAATACCTAAAATTTTCTGAAGTGACATCAACTGTAATGGGCATTAGTGCAGATACATTAGGCCATGTTAAACACTAACAGTTTTTAGAATATGTTGAAAATGTCGTCCTTGATATGCTGTTGTAATTCAATATATATTGGTGAAGTTGCTGGAGCACCAAACCATAGGAGTAGATTCGGTCCAGTTTTAGAGAAAATTTGCATCCATAGGGAAGCATTTGACTTTTAACTGCTCAAATGCCAAAAAAGTATGTAGATCTTTTCATTATGTCTTCCTTGAAATGCCATTCTGTTCAATCTTTCAAATGAATATTGATCTCTGATTTCTTTTACCTAGGAATTAATCACAGCCTGGTACATAGGATTTTTAGTACTCATCTTTTCATCTTTCCTGGTTTATCTGGTGGAAAAAGATGCAAATAACCAATTCTCCACATATGCAGATGCTCTCTGGTGGGGCACAGTAAGTACAGAAAAATAATAGGCACTGTTTAACCAGTATGCTAGAATGCTTTGAATTTCACCTACTGTAGGTTTTAACTTAGTGTGCTGTTCAGTGAATTGTTTTCACTGGCAGAAAACCAGTCTGAGAAGCTCCCTCCTCCAGCTATTCATTTGCACATCCACAGTTCATTTCACTGCATCCTGCAGAATAGGTGTTTATGTGTTTCTGCTGTGAACCAGATCACCGAACCTTCAAGAGTAGAAAGCATTTTATTTTTTAACCCAGATCCTTTCAGTAATACAGTTTGTAATATGGTCCCACAAAGAGCTGCTTTGATCCAAATCAGAGGGCTGTAAGCTGCAGTGCAGGAAAAGGAACAAGTGTCAGGAAAGAAAAAGGGAAAAAATTCTTACATCAGCTTTGCGGTGAAGGGAAGAGTATCATCAGCCCCTTAGAATGATGTTGTTTCTCCTTCCCCTGTACCTTGAGCACAAAAAACAAGAGTAAATATTACCATTCTGGTTCAGCAGTGTTCTTCAATTATTTTTACAGGTGTAAAAGCCCTGATTTAGTTGAGCTGATGCTTAACTATCAAATCACTTGTTTTTACCTTGTTGAAATCTGTGGGATCTAAGTACATGCCTGACTGCTTTTCTGAAAGAAGGAGGATTATATGAATGCTTACATGTTTAAATAAACTAGGCTTTAAATGAACAATGAAAAACTAGGTCTGAAATTTTGATTTTATTTTTTTATGGCATAATGTGTAGGGATTTTTACTTAAAAATGCCCTATGGTGAGCTAGACTCCTGCACGGTGTGGGAGTTACTTAGGCAGCTTAGGAAATCTGCCCCAACAAAGCCTATGGCAGAGCTATTGCCAGGCAGTATAAAACTGCTTTTCTTTTCCTTCTGATGCCATAGAACAAACACCATGAGCTCTGACAGTGTCTGGGTGGTGAAATGATGCCTGTGAGATCATTAATGCTGACATAACCTAGAGCACTCATTAGTTTTCCTGGAATAAGCACGAGACCTGAACCAGCCTCTGCCACCTTTCCTCATCAGAGGGATGCAGAAATGAAGCTTTCCCACCTCAGACCTTCTGCTGACAAGACTTCATCTGGACTCAGTAGTATCCGCAGGCTCAGAGCGTGCATAGATGGACATAGATGTGCAAAAGCCTTTTCCAAAATGCTTTGAATCCTTGAAAAATATTTTTAATAAGTTTTGTTTACATTTTGAACAAAGGTCAAGGTCATATCCTATTAGTAGGACTAGTTTGTGTATTTGAAATTTGTTCACCTAAGGGTTAACAATTTGTTACATGTCTTCCCTAGAGACTATATTTCTGTGTTATCAGTGCACAAAATTGGGAGCCTGGAATAGCCAGACCTAGTAGCTCTTACTTGTGCATTTACAAATACACGGAAATATTTTTCCTGAAACTTGTTGCTTTAGAGCATCAACACAGATCTCTGATAAAATACATGATTTTATCCTGTAATCCAAACACGTAAAATTCATGTGGGCTAAAGCCATGAGAGAAGCTTTTGCCCTCAGTCACACCACTGCAATTTATTTTGTGGTTTATCTATCTGTAACTGAGAGTAGAATTTGGCCCATGCAAGGAGGAGTTTCACTTTTCTTCAAAAGCTGAGGTCCAGATTTGGCTTAAAGCTTTCTGACCTGCCCATATTGACACAGTTGTGAAGCATCTGGCTTGGGATGCTCATGTCCTCGCTGATGGGTACCCTGGCTCCAGCAGTCTGCAAACATCATTGCCCCCTTGGGGGTGGCGGCAGGGACGTGGTCCTGTGAGAGACCCTCCTGAGTTCATGTAGGTGGGATGTGGCAGTGCGTGAGTCTGGGAATGTGCATTTTCAGCCGCTTGATTCTCCAGGAAACACCCTCTACCTCTCTGCAAAGCCGTGTTTGACTTAGCACTACATAGACAGAGAGTTTGGACTAAGCAGAGGATTGTACCCACCTGCCAGCAGGCAATAATGAGGAGATACATATGCATGAGGAACGGGAAAGTCCCAGCAAACTCGGACCTCAACTCTGACTGAGGCTCATGTCAGATCCAGATCCTTCTCCCTGAGCAGCTCTGGCAGCAGGAACAAGATCTTTATTTTAGAATTTGCTTCTCCACTACCTGCTGACTGCCATTTTTTAAGGAAAAACCCTGCTAAGAAGTAATCATTGTATAAAGTGGTGCTTAAAATATTTTGTACACTATGAAGTGAAAATGTATGACTCATAGGTCAGATAAGTAGTGCAACTGAGAAAACAGGAATCTTTTCTTGACATCAGCAGGAAAAACAACAGATTATAATCAAAAACCTGAAAACTATATTGTATATTTCTGTATCTCTTCTGCTTTCCCCAGTGTGTGACATGAATACATTTAAATTTTTAATGTGCTTAAGTGCACAAAGTTACTGAAAATCAGTGTTCCCTCTTACCTGTTATCTTTGCCATTTTAATAATAGTATTTTTTGTATAATATGTAAAACAGTATGTGGGAAATGCATAACGTGCTTCTTAGTCATGGTTGTTTTTACTGCCAGAGTAACCCACATGCAGATTTTGAAAAGGTCAGATTGTGTGGCATTCTAGGGGAAATCAATGCTTAGTCTCATTGATTTGTTTATTTTCAAAAGTTGTTCTAACTTAAACCACAGACTATCTACCAAATCCCAGACTGAATTCTGTGATGGCAGAGGTACACTAAATAAAAGATTGCATTGAAGTCAGGCACAAATAGTCATCTTAAATTTCAAGCTTTTAGAGGCTCTCATCCCCCCCTCCCCCCTTACAGGACCAGACCCAGCATGAAGCAATTAACCCATTCATTAATTCAGATTATTTGAGGGCCATACCCTGCCATGGTCATTTCACTGACTCCATTTTTGAAGCCCATAATTTTACACTGAAACGAAAGGCAGGATATGGCATCCTAATTTACATATTAATACTCCACTGTATTTGCAATTGCACATTGTACTGTGCAACCTGCAGTTTAAACATCATGCTAATGTTACTGTTGTGAATATTCTTGTGGTTGGGGTCCCCACAGTGCTGCCTAACACAGCAGCACACAACAGTGTGTGTTATATGAAGAGTTCAGGTTCAGAATTTGCTTTGGTAGAGAAGGTAAATTCCTTTAACAGAATAAAATAACTATATGGGAACAACAGGTCAGTTCAAAAACTTAAGTATTTCAAAACCAAATCATGCATGGTTTTCTGAGAACTGCTAGTGTTAGCTAGAACTGTGTGTGCTTATAGCGGCATTTAGTTTGTACATTAATTAGTTTTACCTGCAAATGCAACGCAATTAAGATTCCTGTCTCTTTTACACATTTGACAGGGTTTCTCTTAACAAGTCATTATTTTCTAGTAGTATCCAGTAGTTACAGTTGGATACAGAATGGCTCTGGCACTCCACAGTGACCTGTAGGGGAACAAAACATCTTATGATGAATAATATTGTCACAATTACTAGCTCAAATGAGTTAATATTGATGACATTTTTCCCATTTAATGTAATGATAGCCTGAGCAAACTACATTTTTTTCAGTTAATCAATGTCAGGTAAAGATTCAAAAGGTAAGTACTGCTAGCAGAACATAAAATGACATCAGAAAGAAATATTAGGGTAGAGGGGGGCCTCCTGGGTCCTATCTCGTCCAATTGAAGGCACCTAGGTTATATAATCACATTCATTATTATATTACCTCACTTATTATTAGCATACTTTTTAGCTCCAGCAATGAGATATAACAGAAGTTCTATCATAGTTGTGAGTTTTGAGTCTAGCCAGGTGACACTGCCTGACTCGGCTGGTCTGTCCAGACACTTCATTTATAGAAGCAACCAAAATGGAGTGGTTTGCATCTGGTACAAATGAGAGAACCCAGCTAGCCCATTTAGCCATGTAGGAGTGTGGTTCAGTTGCTTGAACATAGGCATACAGTGCCATACTTAGAATCATAGAATCATTACGGTTGGAAAAGACCTCTAAGGTCATCGAGTCCAACCGTCAACCCTACACCACCATGCCCACTAAACCACGTCCCTAAGCGCCACATCTACACGTCTTTTAAATACTTCCAGGGATGGGGACTCAACCACTTCCCTGGGCAGCCTCTTCCAATGTTTAACCACTCTTTCAGTAAAGACATTTTTCCTCATGTCCAATCTAAACCTCCCCTGGCGCAACTTGAGGCCATTTCCTCTCGTCCCATCGCTAGTTACTTGGGAGAAGAGACCGACCCCCACCTCACTACAACCTCCTTTCAGGTAGTTGTAGAGCGCGATAAGGTCTCCCCTGAGCCTCCTTTTCTCCAGGCTAAACAACCCCAGTTCCCTCAGCCGCTCCTCATAAGACTTGTTCTCCAGACCCTTCACCAGCTTCGTTGCCCTTCTTTGGACACGCTCCAGCACCTCGACATCCTTCTTGTAGTGAGGGGCCCAAAACTGAACACAGTATTTGAGGTGCGGCCTCACCAAGTGCCAAGTACTTCTCCATCTGTTGGAGAGTCTGCTGCCTCTCCTGTGGGTGGTCCCTGTTCAGATGCCCTAGGCCATCTCAGGTGGCACTAGACATTTGTTTTCAGGCAAGCCTAAGTCCTACATTTTAGGACAGGATGAGTTACCTGCTGGAGGAATCTATTTCCATTGTGCGTGTTGCGGTGACCAGGTCATGCTAAACACCTAAGCATTTTATTTTTCAAGTTGGGTGAAATGAATCCTATACAAATAAACTCTAAAAGGTTTGGTTTATTGTCCTGGTTTAGGCTGTGGTTATCAGACACAGAGCTGCTCAGCAGGTACCCCCCGAAAGACATAATTTCCACACCTTGTTATTTCTTTTACTGTATCTTGATCCTCTTTTTCACCACTTTGCTTCCTTTGACCAAGTCTCTTCTCAAACAAGCTGTCCCTAATTACCTTCACAGGTTTGCTACGGATTTTGTAGTTCTGTTACCTAGTCACTCTTGGCCTTGTGTGGTACTGCTGATGCAGTCACCTAGGTGCTGATGTCCTTGCAAGACTGTAAACCCTGAAAGGTTCCAAATAATTTCCTCCAGTCACCTTTGAACTTTGGTCACTTCCCCCTTAACCACCCATGGGATCCAGCCTTCCCTCATAGTGCTAGCTGTAACTTCTGTCTGCTTCTTACATTATTATCAGTGACATCTGGAAATTTCTCATGTTGTCGTGGTTTCACATCCAGTAGTTTTCCACACCCTGTTCAATTAATTTCTCAGGATTATGCCAGTCCGGGCCTGGCCAGTGGTTTAGTCATTCGCTTGCAGCACTAACAGAGATACTGAGGATTATTCCTGAACTTGACCCTGAAGTTGTCTGGAAAAATATTTTCTTAGTCGTGTGATGAGAGGAATATAAAATGAAGATCAAATCCATTTGTTCAGTGTTGAGTAAGATGATACGGCACAGTGCTGACACCCATACGCCCATGTAAAAATCATCCTGAGATAAAACAGCTCAAAGTGAGCAAGAAGCCACTGATACTCTTAATCATATACTGATACCATCAAGTTTTCAGGACCTAAAAGAATGGGGGGAAAGGCTTTAATATGGTCCTGTTGTTTTCTTTGGCAAAATTCCAGAGATAGTCTGTGTGACTGCTCCTGGTTTTGGATCGCTCCCAGATGTCAGATCCCAAAGGTTCAAGTTTATCTTTGACTTCTTCCGAAGATGGTTCGGTGGCCATATCATTAATATGCAGATGACACTTAGTTCTGTTTCCTTCTTGTCAGCCCAGACAGGAGATATCTCTGTACTTTCCAGCGTCTGGCAGAGATAGGGAGCTGGACAGAAGCCAAGAAACTGGGCTCATTCCAGAGCTTCAAACTGCTTCGCAATGACTGGCCTGGAAACAAATTTTGAGGAACTTTTATTCAGGGATTCATTTGTTCAAGTGCTTCGTTGCTCTTGGAGTCTTAATAGCCTCAAACTGTTCTGCACTTGCCCTCTGATGAGAAGATCTGGGAATACCCTCTTCAGCAAACAAAAGAAAACCAAACCAAGCGCCTCTGCCAGGCCAAGAACGTGGTTGCATCAGCTCACCTCTGCCAGAAAAGAGGGAGCTGCATTCCCATCTCCCTTCCTCCTTATCGCTCAATCTAAGCCACGCGCTGCCTTGTGCAGGCTCTGGAGCTTTTTAGGCGCCTCCATGAGCTAACACAACTCACCAAAACAGCAGAAACAAATCATGCAGAAATGTGGATAATTCTTTCCACCTTCCTAGGTTGCACTGGCTCTCCAAACAGTCCAGCAAAAGCTGTGAAGAGGGGATGGGGCAGGGAAGTGAAGAGGAGCAAGGAAGGAGAGTGAGACCTGATAAGCATGCAAGGTGGTGTGCCTGCGACCAGGCTCACATTACAAAACTTGAGACTTGATAACCACTTGAAATTTCAGCTGCAGCCTTAATTCAGCTCACTCTCTTTTAGGCACTATGGCTTTCTCAGGGTAAATTACACCCGCAGCTTGTTCCTAACAATGGGAGCAATTAAAAGCACTGTTTACTATCTACAGAGCCCTAAATAGTTGAAATCTAATTACTTCCAAAAGACTTTCCTTCTTTTGTCCTGTGGTGACCCCGGCATTAAATAGAATTGCTTTGGCCGTCTTGCCTAGGAATGAACTTTGAGGAAGCTGGAAGCAAAATAATGTCTCTAGAAGGCATTTTCCTGAAGAATTCGTTCCTGCCAGAATATTTGCTAAGCCTGAACTTGCCCACATTTGGTACACGATGTAAAATAATTCTCCATGCACATGTTCTCCGCTAATAACAGGCCCTGGAGTCCTTGGCATTCAGCCTACTGTTGTCTATCTTTGTCCTTTAACATCGTGTGCCGTTGCCTGAGCACGCGCACTGCAGCCTCCCACCCGGCCTTTGGAAATCCTCCGCTTTGCCCACACCTCCTCCTCCTGCCCGCACCAGACAGCAGGGTGGGTCCAGACTCCCCAAGAGGGAAGTGCAGAGACGTGACTTTCTCCTGCCAGTCCAGTCCCCAGGTTTGGGACTGGCACACTTCCCAAGCCAGAAGTAGCGTGGAGGACATTTCCTTGGGTTGGGGAAGACCCTCAGCCACACACAGACGTGAAGCCATAACCTTTTGCCTTGGAGATATGCTCAGTAAACCACAACCACGCACCATTATCCCAGTGGCATTTGCATATGCGCTGCATCTCTACATGGCCTGCAGTCAATGCGTTGCATGTGGAGAGCCCTCCCACATGTATCAAACTCTGCCGTCATCTGCACTGGTGCTACACGGCAGGGGTGCTGGCCTCCACAGCACAGCTTTTGAAACATCTGTATGCTGAGCCTCTGATTACACTCACCACATGAAGGGATTGCAGATGCCCCCTTCTTTCTCTTTGACCTCTGCTGACGTAGGTCTCAGCTAACATTGCCCAACAGCCTGGGGTACCTCTGCATCTGCTGCTGTGTCTTTGGAGCTTCATGTCAGGAGTGATGTAGGTATATCTGGGCCTGTTACAAGGAAGGGGAAAGGACCAGGAACTTCTTAAAGTTCCTTCCAGCTTTTGGTTAGTGTTTTTTGTGTTTCAGAAGATCATCCTTTGACTTTATCTCGTCTGTGAACTTCAACTTCCTTTTAGTCCTACTATATTTTTCCAATATGATCTCTGTGTAATTTATATTTATGTAGTTCTGCAAATAGATACAGCTATATTTCCCTGCTGAAAATAGATGAAACACCTTCACATCCATGGAAAAGCACACTTTTTTCTGCCCGACATATAATCTCCCATCATTTGCCTCAACTTTGAGATCCCAGACCTTCTGTTTTATTATTTTTAAAACTTATTTATTGCTTATTTAGATATTTTTCTCACATTTATTATTTATCTCCATTTTGTTCAGTCATAAACAGTATTAAGTTTTCATAGAAAAATGTATTCATGTTAATTTATTTATGTATGTTTTTCTTTTAGAAACAACTATATATATTTCATGTGTCTTGGATTATTTAGTGGAAATGCTGTTTCATGCCACTTAAATAATCTGCAACTAATCTCTCGGTGACTTCGGGTAAACCACAATGTTCATTCATTTCTGTTTAGATCACATTGACAACCATTGGCTACGGAGACAAAACTCCTCTTACTTGGCTTGGAAGGTTGCTTTCTGCAGGATTTGCTCTACTTGGCATTTCTTTCTTTGCACTACCTGCTGTGAGTATGCTTATAAAATTTGTAAGAAGGTAATAGAAACTTCCATAGCTCCTACCGCTGTTATGATAGAAAAAGCTGAAGGAAGCTCTCTACATGAAGAACAACTGTTTAAGGCTTTTTGCTCTGTGACAACACTGGTGAACTGCTATCCAAAATCCAAATGAAAGGTTTGGTGTTGCTGTCATTGCTTGAGTTTTGGGGAGTTTCTTTGGCAAGGACAAAACTGGGAAATAATCCTAAATTAGGTAGCATACTGTTGTGTAATGTTGAAATTCCTTTCTTTTGTTATGAACTGTGGCTCATATATTACCGCTTTTCTTTCAGATTTTTGAAAAAAAATCAGCTGATATGTTTTTCTGAATTAGATTCTATTGAAAAAAAGTGAGATATTTCTAATAGGTTGTCTTGTATGACCATGTTCAGACTACCAACAGAGAGTAGTAGAAGGCATTAAATCAACCAAAAGTTAATGTATTTGAATGTAAAAATGCAACTATCATTTTCTGTGAATGATTGTAAATAAACATGACAGATTGTTTATGTTGCTTTTATCAATGTTCAAGAGATTTTAATGGAAATGGGAATCATCTGATGACTGAAGTATAGTGTAGCTTCAGAAATAACTTTTCATTTTTGTGAGTAAATTTCCTTTCTTTTTTAAATTAGTATTGAATAAACATGAAATCAGAAGTGACATTTATATATTGTTGTATTGCATCCTGTGCAACATATACAGAAAATCAATATTTTAATACTCAGATTCATTATCTATAGATCACTATAAAATATGTATGTTATAATAATACATTTGTTTTCAACCATGTAGACAAACCAAGATTAAAAGTCAGCATTTGCCAACAGCATTGAATCATCTAGTATACTGCATATATTTCTTATTCTAAGTACAGGGAGTATTTCAGTATCTCTGGCATATTATAATGCATTATAATTATAATTATGATTATAATACATTACCTGTTTGTGAATCTTAGACGTGCAATGGCAGCTACTGTAATTAATTCTCTTTGTTACCTAGTCACCAATAACAAGAAAGTTAGTGTTAGCAGGACTACAATGAACAGGTAAAAGATTAATAACCTTACATATTAGAGATGCCAGAACTTTTGTTCCTCATGTCGTATCTACATACAGATACTCATTTTCCTCACAAACGCTTTTGGGTTGAATCTGTCTGTAAAACAAGATATATGTGTGAATCTTGTGCATTTCTAATATTATTTTATCCTGACTAAGAATTAAGTGGAAACATTCTTCCTTATAATGCGGACACATCCAGCAGAATTATTACACTCCTTGCAAGCCAAGGAGGGAAACATTCTCAGTCTTTGGGTCTATTCAGCAGGAGTCAAATTTGTCTTACTTATTTGAAGGTAAAAAAGCCAAAAGGGGAGACGTTTCATTGTCAGCTTTTTTCATAGTCTATAGAATGGAATAATGGGGACTATTTAGATGGGAAAGAGTGAGAAGAAATGGTCTTAATCTGTTAAGCAGGGCGTTTTCTAACTTTTCTAAAATCAAAAGTTATGATAAGCACTGCAGATGTTGACTTTGAAGTCCATATATATCTGGCAAATCTGGCAACTGGTCATTTCATCATTCCTGGCTTAAATTCCTCTGAATGTTCCCACCTGATGTTTTATATATAGATATATATCCGTGGCCCTTAGCGTTGCAGGAACATAGCGTAGCACAAACTCAAGCAATAGTTGGAATGAGTGGTCATTGGTAGCACCACAGATGTTATCTCTTAAGTAAGGAGTCTCCTGCCTCACCACGAACGGGCACTGTTGTTAAGCCTTATACTGTCATAAATGTGTTATCTGAAGCAATCTTATGGTGTAACATCTTCACAAAACCTTTGTAGCCCATATTGTGTATATTTGTTGAAAAAACTACCTACACAATGATAAATGGCGTATTGTATTGCAGGGCATCCTTGGCTCAGGATTTGCGTTAAAAGTGCAGGAACAACATCGTCAGAAACACTTTGAGAAAAGAAGGAATCCAGCTGCCAGTCTAATTCAGGTAAATATGAAATCAGTGAAAAGATAACAGTAGGTGATTTAAAGTACATATTGGAGCAAGTTTTATTATTTCAATTTGGAAAGTTTTGTGGAAATAATGTTTAACAGATTGGTTAGTTTCATGAAATAAGCTTGTTCAGTGATTGCAGTGTGTTGCCATAATTGTGTATATAGCATTTCTATGCATAGTTTTTGAGTTCTTCTATCCATGCTAAAGAAACCAAGTCAAGGATGTCAATTGCATACCTGCGGTTATCGAATTAGTTGGAAAAATAGGATTGATCCCTAGACAACCCAACTGACAGCACAGCACTCTTGCCTATATTAAGCTACTTTTCATCTACTACAGGGTTTAGAGTGCTCCAATGGGTGATATACTTGGTGAAAATGAAAAGTGCCCTGCCCAGAGAATTGCTTTCACTATTAGTCAATTCAAAAACTGGAAATGTAGGCACTAGCGATTCCAAAATGTCTGAAACTGTCTGAAGTGGTTTCAGCTCCAATATCGACATGATGGTGCAGATCAACAATTTAGAAAGATTTTTTTAAGCAAAAGTGGCATGATATTTGTTAAACAGCTGTTTTGCATGTTTTTTTTCCTTAACTTACAGTCCTAGTTAAAAACAAGAAAATCCTCTAAAGAATGAATTTGCACCAAGCTTTACTCGACACGCTGAAAAATAAAAGGGGGGAAATAATCTTCTAGCATCCTAGTTTATTTTCTTGGGATCCCAAGTGTTTTATGTGTGCCACTTACGCTGTTTTTTTAATTCCAAAATAATAAATCCAAATAAAGAAGCTGAGCATGAATATACTAGAGTTCCACGATAAGTTCAGGATAGATGCCAGGCTGTCTTTGAAGCATTCTTAAAGTTAATAAAAGTTTTCCATTATTACTGTTCAATGATTATGAAATACTAAGTATTTGAGTTGTATTATTTAATAGAATAATTAATAAATATAAGTCCACTCCTTTTGTATCTATTGTACTGTAGAATGAGTGTCTGGGATATTTTCTAACAAACACATACATTCTAATCTACTTCTTCCAAGTTTGGTTGCCAGAGGAAACACACAATAGATTTAGGTTTTGGATATAGCTCTTCTTATTATTGTATGACAGCCCAACCAAAATATTAGTCAGACAGCATGCTAAATAGATTAAGAGTAGCTAGCTGACTGATTTCAGTAAGTGATTCTCAATGGGCAAAAACATTGTGAAAGGAAGACATTTGTGGTGGGATGCCAGTGATGAAGGTTGTTCAGCATTTACATGTTCATTTTCATGTTTAGCATTTTCAGTGATCTGGAAATTAATATAAAGTTGCTGATGGAGATATTTGCCAATGGCACAAGGCCTCACAGAATGGTAAAGATGAGGGCAGGCACACGGGAATGAACCCGAGGATGATCTGGGTGACTTTATCCAAATGGCTTAACATACCAAATACAAAACTTGATCTAGAATCAATTAATTCAGACTATTACAAGAGGACTCTATCCTAATATTAGTGACTCTGGAAAGGATTTGACCAAGGATGAGAAACACAGAGGAGAAAGAGTGAGGAAGAAGGGCCAAGAGCTTCATACAAGTTCCCAGTATGTTACTCCAGCTGGTTTGTTACAGTCCTTAGGTACAGAACCAGAAAGGTAACAAGTAGGAGAAGGCTGATATTGTCACTGTATATGGTGATGCTGGTACTAACATGCTACACATCAACTCAGCATCTACAGTTTGTAAATGAGACTGGAAAATTGGAGAAAGCAAAGAAAATGTTGGAAAAAATTAGTCCAGCACTGGAGAAAATTTCATATTCATAAATGCAGGATGTGTCTGAACTTCATATCATTGTCTACTGTAACAGTGCCTGGGCTTTTTTAAATTATGTCTTGTGGATATTGATAATGAACTACCATGGAAATCAGTGTGCTCTAGTTTATCAGGATAATGTCTATCTTCCAATCAGTTACTCTGTAGAATTAGTCTGTGCTAACTCCTTTGTTGCCCTAGATACACTGTCTGCTACAGCCTTTACCTGACTTAAAGACAGCTAAGTTATCACTATAGAAAACTGGAATGTTTCATAGGGACATACTTTTCTCAGTATGTTTAGCTTATAAGAAATATTCAGTCTGAAGATTATTTGAATACAAAAGTCCAAAGAAGCACTGGAACCTACAGGACCTACAGACAGAAACATAACAAATATCTCTGGCTATAAGCCAAAACCAAAGAGTTTCAAATTAAAAATAATGCAGATTTTTGACAATGAGAATGATCAACCGGTGGAACAATTTACAAAGTAAGTGGCAGGTTCTCCATCTGTAGATGAAGACTAGATGTATTTCTGGGAGATATGCAGTAGGAAAACACAGGGTATTAGACTCTGTACAAGAATACCTGGATGACATTTAATGGTTGACAATACACAGGAAGCACAGATACTCGGCTAGTACAAATTAATATAGTTATGCTGACATCAGGGAAGCTGTTCCAGTTTGTAGAACTGAGGATCTGTTTTACTATCTACATGCAGTTATAAATCTAAACGGTGAATACATTTTCAATGTTATGCTTCGGTCACTCACCTTTGAAATGATTTATTTTGTGCTTTTAAACATTTAGCAGTGTTTCAAATCACAGAGAATACTTCACTTTTCTTCTAAATGCTTTTTGTCTGGTTTTCATTATCATTTACAAAATGTATTATGACACTTTCTTTACCTCAGACTGCAAGTTTGTGTGGGTGTCCCCTATGGACTTGTCACAAATAAATCACTGTGATGCTTTTTTGAGCACCTTTATGTGTTGAATATCTTCTGGTGCGTCCACAAAGCCAGTAACTCTTACTTTACCGTGCGAAGTGTACTGTGATTCACAAAAGCTTTGGTAGGTTTTTACTGGTATTTCCTTAATCAACCTAATAGAGCACACCCCAACCTGAGCAAAATCCCCTCTCTCCATAATCAGTGCGGTGGCATTGTCACTTCATGTTCTTGGTTCCTTTGTGCTTTTCTATTGTTTCCCCATTTGAGCACCTTTATGTGTTGAATATCTTCTGGTGCGTCCACAAAGCCAGTAACTCTTACTTGTGCGTGCGAAGTGTACTGTGATTCACAAAAGCTTTGGTAGGTTTTTACTGGTACTTAATCAACCTAATAGAGCACACCCCAACCTGAGCAAAATCCCCTCTCTCCATATCAGTGCGGGTGGCATTGTCACTTCTATTTTTTCCCCATACCAGGCTTCTTGGCGGTTTTATTCTACCGACGCCAGCCGAACAAACCTGACAGCCACCTGGCGATATTATGAAAGTATTCTTCCTCCCCTCAGGCATGTATCAGTGCTATGAATGATAAAAGAAAGCCATGACTTGTATTGGTTACTAATCTGCTTTTCAATTTTTTGTTTCATCCCCTGCTCCCTCTTGCCTTGTTTTTTCTTTTTTACCATATATCCTGCACGTAGTGTGTATGGCGTAGTTATGCGGCTGATGAGAAATCGGTTTCCATTGCTACCTGGAAGCCTCATTTGAAGGCCTTGCATACCTGCAGCCCTACAAAGTAGGTACAAATATGGCAGCTGGTGCTGTTCTCGATGTCTGTTCAAGCTTATAGAGAATTACTATTTGTTTGTTTCGTCTTGTTTTGTCTTCTTAAGTCCTCTCATTAAAAACTTCAACTAACAAATCATATCAATATTATCTAGGAGCCTAGGACAGTGGGACAAATACAAATCATTGCCATTTATCTGAGCACAGGCATTAGAAGCATTTTCCCAAAACCCCACTCATATATCAAGGTTAATGTTTCACCCAGTTCCAAATTATCTCTAAAGAGGAAAACATTAAGTTTAATGCAGAGTTTGTTCCTTGATTTAATGGTATTTTTATGCCTGTGCCTCTATATAAGGCTATAGCTACAGATCAACCTTTGTGAGGGAAGAGAGCCTTGCGGTATTCTGCAGATGAATGCACTGGGGAATTTGCTCCTTTTCGTCATAACTTCTGGTACATTCAGTATTTCCTTAGGGCAAATTATATCCTCAGTTATACACACAGTCAGTGGAAGACGACTAAAAAGACCCGATGTCACAGTTTGGCAGACAGGAAATATTTGATGTCCTAGTTTGGGTGAGAATTCACAGAGCACTGGCAGCCCAAGACTCTTCAATAATTAAGTAAAAGATTTACCAGAAGGTAGTAAGTTGACTGATTCAATACGGGACACAAATCAGGAAGTAAAGGATACTCGATAAAGATCAAAAAGGAGAGCGCTAAAAGCCTTATGGGAAAGCTCTGATAAGCATCCTAACTGTTGTTATTGCAGACAGTGCAAAAGAATTAGTGGTTTCTCTCAAAGCTGGGTGATGAACATCCACATGACAGTAAAAAGGTAATTGTGTGCCAAAAAGCTCAGCCAAAAAGAGGTTTGGCTGGGTACCCAAAGCTGATCTTTGAATTTCAAAGAGTTGACAAGACCAGAGCCATAAGTAATCCATTACCATAACTGTAATTCCAAAACGCTCCAAACTAAAAGGAGCTTTTAGATGAAAAGTTACATGGAATATTGATTTTTGACATATACAAACAGGTTGAAGGCAACATTGGTAGAAATGGATGGATATAAAATTACATAAACAATGAAGCTGTATCCCACCTAAAATATTCGAAAATATGACTGTCCCTCAAAAGTGCATCTACTTGTTATTTTAAATAAGCGTATTGCTGTGCTATCCTAAAATTAAACCTTTTTATTTACCAGAGATAACTTTATCTAATAAGAGCCTACAGCTTTCTGTTATAAATGTGTCAGCAATACATTTTGCCTAAGTGCTTTGCCAACTCAGTCTGCAGTGGTATGTACTAAGCATGTTATGCATGTGTTAAAACAACTGAAAAGTTTCTTTTTCAGAAGCATTGTAGTTATGAGTCTTGCTTGAATGTTTTTGTGGTTGCAATGTAACGTGTGTGTTGTACACTAATTAACATATTCATTTACGTTTATCATATCTAACATCATCTGTAACTAAGTAATGTGATTACTATCTGCATAACAAGTATGTTTTTCCCTCCCACTCCCTCACCTGAAGAAAAGAACAAGGGGAAGCTTCTAGCAGGTTTGTAGTTTCTTTTATTTATTTTATCTGTGAAAATGCTGCTTCTTAATGGCTTTTAGATGTCTCAGGTTCTGTACAGTAGGTTCAATGAACTGTAACTGTTAACTGATAATAATCACAAATTGCATTTTTTAAAACTCATATCGATAGACTAATGTGGCTGAAATTTGCTTCTTTGTCACAGTTTTTGTATGGAAAAACTAGGCAATTTTTTACTTCTGTAACCACATGTTTTAACTTTGAGGGGGGGCTCAGTTTGAACAGTGTCAGAGTAGCAAGTGGAGCAGCCTCCCCAGACCCAGCTCCTGGGCAAGGACGCAGCCCCCAGCTTCTGCCATAAAATCAATGCTCACGGTTTCCAGGAATTGCAGTGGAAGTTACAGGCATATAGTTGAATTTGGCTTTGTGAACAAGCCCGCCAGCCCTCTGTCGCAGGGGGAGGACCCCCCGACAGGGCTGGTTGGATGTCACCTTGGCAAGGGTCTGTGCTGCCCTGCAGGAGCATCCTCAAGGCTTCCTCAGCGTCATGTCTCCATGTTTCCTAACCTTTTCCTGCCGTCCCTTCCTAAGGAGCAGTTTGGGACACGGCAGGTGGGGGGAAAGCACCACTGCAGTGGCTCACTTCCGCCTGGCTGCACGGTTTGCACACTCGCACGGCCCTGTTCGGGCGGAGGAGGCAGCCTGGCATCTCTCCTTAAATAAGCACCACCGCCACCGGCCAGGAGGGCAGGTGGGGTTTCTACCCAGCCTGGATGCCGGCTGAGGACTGGTTGCCTACAGCAGGCAGAGGCAGGCCTTGGCAGGGCTATCCTCGCTGGGTAAATAAAGCCCTGGAGATGCACGTCCTAAGGAAGGAGGAGGAAATGCTGCTCTTTGCCATCCTTATAGCTCGACTCCTTAGGGACAGGAAAGGACTCGGTGGCTACAAAAGAAATTACAGTGCCTCCGAAACCCATTAGGGATGGGAGTCAGCAGGCGTTTGGCAGCCGGTATTGCGGTATCAGCACGATCACAGAATAATGGAGCTTACCTCTGAGCAGAAAACGATGAAAAGCCAAGAAAAAAAGTGTCAGTGACACGTCAACCCCTGAAATACATCCGCCCTCGAGTTGTACTGTGGTTCACAAACTCTTCTGGGTTATTCAATCACCTGTGAGGAGTCTGAGCACTGCAGCACCTCACACAAAAACAGGGGTGTAATATCTTCACATCGATTACCCGTGTCCTGTTCCACTTTCCAGATTGCTCCTCCGGTGCCTGACTCCATCCTTTTCCCCGATGTGCACGTAACTGCTGTTAGTGTCACAGTAACTCAAGGGGACTGGATTTGCTCTTAGATGTCCCTCAAGAGCACTTCACCTGCTGTGTCAGTTCTGTGATTTTCATATACGTCACCTCCATAGGCTTGCTAGCAACGTATCGATCTCATTAAATTATTACAGCCTGATCAAAACTTTTTGCACTCACCAGCCATATTTCCTACTCCTTCAACAGCAACATTTAAAATTGACTTCAGCTTTTTTAAAGGTTGGACTGAAGTTGGCAGTAAATGAGTACGTACCTCCAAACAGTGATTTGTGTGGAGGGGAGAGGTTATTCCCAGTTGTACGTGCAAGCACTTAAAGAGACAAATTTACTTACAATAAGTAGAAACTAGATGCAAAAAAAAAAATCCCAGCTGTCAAAATTATATTACATGCTCCACGTTAGTGATAACTGTTGTGGTTTTAAAAGTAGTCAATGATTTAGCCAGATTTTTTCACTTTATTTTCACTGAATGGAAGATGTTTGTCCCTTCTGAAACTCTTAACTAATGTGTCCACTGCTGCAAATTAGTGTAGGTATAAAAATGAACTAGTCAACTCCTGAGATCCTAGACTACAGTAAAAACCCTACAGACCACTCAGTGCCTTTTAAAAAAGGTGTGTTTTGGTGGCTGTTTATCGTTCTCATGCTGATATATTGCTGTATGTTTGTATCACTTAAAATACATGTGGTGTATGTGGTCTTTTGTGGTAAAAATGTAAATGCAAACTGCTGCAAAGTACTTCGAGATAACTGTCCTCGACTATTTAACTTCTTTCTTACTGCAATGCTGAGTGACTTGCATGGGATGCCATATGAACTAAGTAAGCTGCTTCTTGTTTCACTCTTTAAATGAAGATGCGTTTGCACAAGTAGTGCATTGGATTGCTTTCTGAATATGCTCTTTGCTCTGTACTCCATTATAATAACAGTGGAGAAAAACTTGTATTACTTTAGGTAAAAGTTAATTATTTTCTTTCCTACCAAAATGACTTTTATATTTACAGAAATGAATTCTTGCGTTTTGTCATGTATAGACCTACAGTCGTTTGTTAGGTAACTAAATGTTGCTGTGCATTTGGGTTGAGACAACTGTGCTTATGAGGCTGTAGCGTCATACTGATTTTAAGAAAAATATGTATGTTGTATTTCTCAAAATACTATACACAAGTATTCTAATTAATCACTTATCAAAAGTAATGGTAGACAACATCTCTGGTATATCCATGCTGTAAATGAGATATTTCTATAAATCAGTTCTAGAGTTCTGCAAGTCATTTAAAAAGCCTGTATGTTAAATTCTCCATATCTACAAATGCACACACTGAATGCAAATAATATTTATTTCTGTTCAGTTATACAATGTGGCTGAAATTCTTCCCGTGCAGGAAACTAGATCAAAACTGATGAATCTTAAAACATCCTGAGAGTATAAGCAGTCTTAAGCTGTGTGTACGACATGCATTGGGTGTCTGCAAAGAATGAATGTCACCCATCTAGTGTTGTAACTAGTGAGCCTGAATATGAATTCCCTATTCAGACAATTCTCTCTAGTGCAATAAGGAGGAGTTTTGCCAGTATAGGAGCTTGGGGGAAAAACCCATCCCTGCTCTGAGGGAAACAAGTAAATTGTACTCTGGAATTCTCTCCACCTCCTGTATCATATCTGTTTCTAAAAATAGATTTAATGTAAACTCTCTGCATGCACCATATGAAAAAGAAATTGCCAGTAATGCAGAATCTAACTTGAGGTGGAAAGCCTAACCCCTTACCTAGCAGTGGAATGCTTAGTAACACGGTCCTCTATCTCCCCTCACTCCTAGTAAGCTTTGTAGTAATAAACAGAAGCTCTTCAGGATGTACACCCCTCGGAAACATAGGTATTCAGCATCCTGCCTATTCACATGATGTTTGAGAATGCCAACTAACATCAGGTGCATGATTCATTTACTTCCTCTCCTTAGCGCTTTAAAGTTCCTTACTTCTCCAAAGGACGTTTCTTAATTTATTTATTTTTAAGTGCTTGTAATTCCCTTGTTGCTTGTTGCCTGCAATGACATTAATACAACGGCAATAATACCAATTCTTGGAAACTCATCCGGACGGACGATTGCAGTGTGCAGCACACCGCGGTTTGCCGAAGCCCGGTTCCCTTTCTCTGCCTGAGACTTGAACTTTTGGAATGCATTACCCTGCGGAGATCTAAAACTAGGGTTGAATATTTGGGTAAAAACATTTTTCCAAGTCCAAGAGGATTTTTATAACCCTGGCAGTTGAATTCTCCATCTAATAATTAGTGGGTAATATTAAGCTATAACATGCTAGGCAATACCAACAGTCAAAATGTGCAATTGCTGTTGAGAAGAATCCCCTTGGACACAGCCCATGGAAGCTGTGCCTGCGCCCTGTACTGGAAGGTAGAGGAATGCATGTGAAATCAACCATCTGCTTCAGCTGAATTCTGTGGAAATTGTGTCTCTTACCAAAAATGGTAACTTCTAGATGGATGGATCTTACGGGAAGAAACCTTTGATTTATAACTAAGGCTTATTACATTTTTTTTCTTACTTTTTAAGAATAATTTAAAAGACAATAGAAGTACAAACTGATGATAGAAAATGGAGATAAAAAATAGTTTCTCTTCATCTGGAAACTGTTTTGAAAAAAGAAAAAATACATAAAACCCCTGAATTTCATTTTTTTTTTCTGTTTGGCGATTGAACTTTAAGACATTATGTCCCTGAAATTCTTGTTATTACTCATTGAAGGTATGAGATATAACTACATTTCTTGGGTTCATGCTCCTAGCATGAGACTGGTGGAGAAGTCTTGAACATTTGAACTTCAGGCCTCACTGTGCTATCCATTGCATTTGCATTTGTTCAACTTAGCTTAATTTCAGTGAAGTCATCTGTAGGCTTGGTAAGGATCAACACCTGTATTTATTGGAAGTTAACTGCTGAAAATTGGCACGTACATTTGCTTGCTGTTGTTTGTCATGGGTGATAATTTTTGTCAGTATTAGCTTCTGCCTCGGCTCGAGATCCAAAGCATTCTCCCTCACCCTCAGGCCCTCCAGTTACTGCTGATTCATTTCAATTTCTTCCTATTCCCGCTTCCACCAGCCTGCTCAGTATGAAAAGCTGAAAAACAAATTGTAAATTGTGATTAGTAGCAAGCAGTAGAGCTGCAGGTCTGAGGCTGAAGCAGGGCAGAAGATTAACTTGACCAGAAATGCAGGAAAGTAGGCAGGGAAATAGGGGAGTGGGACTGGGATGCAAAGAGATGCTCAGTTAACCAAAAAGTATAGTAAGATGGTCCATGGAAGACAGACAGAGCCGTGAGTACGGGAGAGAAAAGCAAAGGTTTATAGGCATTTATCAATTAAACCAAAATCTTTTCTAGTCATTTGGTCCAGCAGAGAAGCGTTCGTTCCCCCTGCAGTGAAGCTACAGTGACCTCTAGTGTCTCTAAACACCTATTCCTTCATAAATCAAAGGTGGAAAAGACAGAATTTAAAAAAGAAGTAAGAACTAGAAAGTCCTTTGCTATCCCAGGGAAGTGAACGGCTCATGCACGTATTGACGGGAAGAATAAGCAGTAAGGTCCTACAACTGACCTTCCAGAATGCAAACAAATAGGGAAAAATCACTTGTTTTTTTCCCACAGGTGCCAGTTGTAATTGATCTCCACTAAAAGATGCTTCAAAGCTTCAGTGTTATCGATAGGAACTTCAGTGTTACTGATATGAATACATTCCACAATTTGCAACCTGCAAGAATAGAGGAGCAATAGGTCCAAAGAGATTACCATTGCCAGGGAAGATTGTAACAGGAAGCAAATATGTATATAAACCAACTGGCATAAACTATCAGTCACGGAAGGTACAAGAAATGATGGACAGACACACATCTAAAGGAATGCAGAGATGACTGGAGACAGCTGTGGTTCTCTCAGATCCGTGTCATTTAGGTCTGATTCAGGAACTTGTGCGATTTCACTTTCCTGATTCTTTCTCATGTTTTTTGCCATTTGGACCAACAGTCAAAGTTTGGGAGTACTTACAGGGACACGTGAATTTCCAATGGCCGTTAACAGGTTTACATTAACTCAAGGGATTTTCTTTGGATATCTTGTAAAAAGAAAGGAGAAAGGGGGAGAGAGAAAAATATAATAGGCTAGGTCCTGCAAGCGGTGAAGGTTTTTAGCACAGCACTGGGCAGTGCTAATCCAACCACCATTAAATCAGAGTAAAGGGCCCTAAAGGCTTCAGTGGCCACTAATTCAAGTGCAGAATGCCCAAGGATGCTTGAAAGAGCATAGGATTATCTCCACTTTGTATCTCTAATATTTTCTCCACTACTATTGCAACAGAGAATCAAGAGCCAGGAACTATATAACCTATAAGGAAAGGGACTTTCACTGGGGGAAAAAGCCTAGTCAGGATCCCCCCAAAATGCTCTGATTCAGTTATTCCTTCATGATCTGTTATTTATGATATCTAGAAGAGCCCCATGGCATGGTGCTCCCAAGGACAGCAGCTTTCTTCTCCCAAGCATGAATTCTCCACTGCTGCAAATCATACAATTTATGCCTCGCTGAGTAGGACCCAGTGACTTCAGGAACATTTCCCACCAGTCTCAAAATAGGAACAGGGATCCAAGAAGTGAAGAACTGCTATAACTAGTGTCTTTGGAGAAACTCTCAAGATGCAAAATAGAGTTTCTAAACCACGCTTCCCTCAGGGGCTGCGTTTCTCTTCATGATGCAGCATCCGCCGCATGGACCCTCGGCATGCCATTACATTGCCATTGCTACAAAGCAGATTATTTTTTCTTTTAAGTATGAGGTCTGCATTTTAAATTAATATTTTCATTCTCGGTGTTGCACTTTTGAAAATGTCTCTAGTACAGATGAAGTGTCTGCTGTTCCTTTCACCATTGCCTCATTGCTTTGATTTGGAGAACTAAAGATTTTCAGGTTAAGTAGCCATTGTGTACCATTCAGCTTTTATAAATGAAATAATCATGTGTACAAATCATTTAAAGGCAGCCATTGCTTTCATTAGTACAAATTAATTGACGGAACAACACGTGTGCTTTTTTCATTTTTTTTATTTTAATTTTTGTTTTGGAGTTAATGGGATTATAAAAAATATGGTCCATACTGATCATTTTTATAGCTATTTTAACAATTTTCCTTTCATTTTAATTAGTGCAACAGGAAGAGAAACTTTTTTATTCTAAGATTTGTCAACAAAAATAAAATTTTATTTCATGCTTCAATAGCAAATACAATTTGAGCCGTAAGAGGAGTTAAAAAAAGCACAGGGGACACATGCCTAGGAATAATATCTATAATAAGAAGTCCATTTTGATTCTGTTGCTCATGCTGTATAGTATGACAATGCAATAATGTGGTTAATAAATATTTTACAGCTTATATTTTCATTAAGTTGTACAATGCAAAAGATTCCTGAGCTGAAATGTAATTCAGTCTTGAAATGTAATTTTTATTGAAAATTGAATTTTAGAACTCACTTTTCTTTCAAATAGTAGGTTCTGTGGGGCTTTTGTATTGCATGTGCAACAGCACACAGTACTGCAGGTGTGGGTAACAATTTGCAATGGAAATAGATAACATTTCCAGCACTATCATGTGTTTATTTCAACAATTGCTTACTTTGGGCAAGGGAAGAAGGTGATTACATTCAGAAATTATAGTAAAGGTATTCTTTCAAGTGATTCAACATGCCATATAGAAATACATTTATCTAATAATCTTTTTATTGATGTGCTCATTTGTTAGCATTCTTGAAAATTACCTCATTATAAGCTTCCCAGCATGTGCTTTGCCTGCTACAAGCTGCATCCTTTCTGCTCTCAGTGATATTTGTATTCAGAATGAAATGCTATGCTATGCTATGCTATGCTATGCTATGCTATGCTATGCAATGCATGGACAAAGATACCTGATTATCTCAACATTTCACAGCCACAGAAGTTTATAACTACATTCCATTTCATGTAATTATTTATTAACACTGTATTTTCAGAGTGCAGTAGGTTAAACATCTAAGAACCACACAGTCCATGTTAGCATTAGTTAACTAGCTGCAGAATTCATTTCTGTTGAAAACACCTTAACAGGTATGCTGAAGTTAAATGCAAAGACTTCGAGATCACTAGAAGGTCTCTTAACTTCAAGTACAATTATAATTTGCAGGTAGACTGTCTTTGCCATAGGTGTTTTAAAAGCACCCCCAAAGCCTCTGCCAGGGCAGTAAGACTGCAAGACCCAGAAACATCATACCATGAGCAGCTACTGCATTGCTCCCATCATCTCTCCCCTTGCAAGAACAGGACCGCTGATCAAGACGACCATTCCCTTGTACAGGCAATTGAACTTAACCTTGTAGATAAAACAAGGCTTCCAAACCTTGGTATCAGACTTCCTTTCTGTTTCCCCTTTGTGCCTTCTGCTACAGGAAGAGACAAACAAAGGCAAAAATGTTAAATAATGAAAAAGCATAGGCAGATAGTCACAGTGACCACAGGGACGTTCATCAGATATGTTTGAACATGAACAAAGGTAATTTAAGCACTGGGAAGGAGAAAATCTACATGACCCACATTTAGCTGACTGGAGGACAGGGTTATAAGCAGAGGAGAGAAAAAAATCAGCTTACAATTGGCCAACTATAAGACCACGGGGCCACCATTGATCCAGCAGTCACAGTCATGAGCTTGGCTGGGCTCTTGTACCTGCCCTAAAGCGCCTGTCCAATACCACCTGCAGGCAGTCAGCTCCCAGCTTAATCTCCAGTGATGACTTTAGTGAGCACACAGCGTATCATTACATTTCCATTAATCGGTCATCATGCTGTTTCTTGGATGTTTTGTTAATTTTGGTTTCCTCTTGTCCAAGCAAGTGCTGTAACAAGGAATTCTGGATATGAGTGATCACTGACAATGCATATGAAATGTTGGAAGTGCCACATTTTGAAAAAGCATGAATATACTAACAGTATTTTTGCCTGCTTAAAAAAAAAAAACACTACTACATGGCATGCGGTAATAATAGAATACATTTTGTTCTTGTTTGTCTGAAGAGACGGCCAGAAATGCACTGAGCTGGGCTGACTAAGACGAAAATAAACTTATTTAAAAGTCAAGGAATAAAAAAAAAAAATCTTAGGATTAATCTGTAACAATTGGGTGAAATTTGTTTCTCTTTGTTAATTTTAATTTCCTTTACAATGTTATTCTGTAATGTAAAATAGACTGGCACTGATAATGCCTCTACCAAAAAACAATTACATCAAATCAGTTTCATTCCCAAATGAAATATATTCAATGAAAATAAAAGTGTGTAAGAAACAGACTCATACTATTGAGAATTTTTAGAAATTATTTCCTAATATCATGCGATAGAAAAAAAAAGGAGAGGAGGAACCATGAAGTAAAATACATTTTTCTTCTTCACAGTCAAAAGCTAAGTTTTAAGGAGCGGGTCCGGATGGCCAGCCCACGAGGACAAAGTATAAAGAACAGGCAGTCTTCAGTTGGAGATCGCCGGTCACCAAGTGCCGACATTGCCACCGAGGGCAGCCCAACCAAAGTCCAGAAGAGCTGGAGCTTCAACGACCGAACCCGCTTCAGGCCCTCACTGCGGCTGAAGAGCTCGCAGCCCAAACCCGTGGTCGACGGTAGGAGCTTTTCATGCCTCGTTGGCCATTGTGTGCTGCTGCCAGCCTGCTCACGCTCTCGCACGCCTGCACTATGAATGCGACCTGGTTTTGGAAAGCAGAAAGAATCGTTGTACTGGGGCAGAGATACTAGAAAGCTATAGTCTGCTTCAAACAGCATGCCAATGGGATTTTTTTTTTTAATAAGAAATCTTGTGTCAGTGGTGCATAGGGAGTGACCAGTGGAAAAGGGGGTCACTATGAAAAATTGCAGGTCGACTAAGTGCATCCTGCAGGTTTGGCTGGGTTTCCACAGGGCTGGCTGATCCCTTCTTGCTGCAGCAGCTCTGCCATCACAGCCCCTCTCCCACCACTGGGCGCAGCTGCTGCCCAAACCTGCTGCCTCTAGCCGCTGCAGGGGCTGGCTCTGCCGGGCACATGTGCAGTAGCCAGCGCTGCGCTGGCTGCGCCTTTGCCCAGCCGAGAGCACAGCTTGTACGGCACCAGCCCCCTGGGTAGAGGAGCTTTCTGAGGAGCTGGGAGATGCCCTCTTACCTCCACTGGGGATACAACCACCTGCCACCAAGAGATATACTACTAGGTGCTTTAAGTTTTACAGGGTTGTATCAGGTACAGTAAGGTAAGTGGCTTTAGCAAACAAAACCAGCGTTATTGCTTTTATGTATTGCTTTGTAAGGGTATTTTAGATGTAGGAAGGACTCCTAACACGTGAAGAAGTGGATCTTTGTGAAAATGGCTCGCTGACCCCGCAGCAGGTGGGAACATAGCCTTTCCTGCACGCTGCCTCCCCACAGGAATGGATGCTGCCCTTCTCCGCCCTTCGTTCACCAGCTAAGGTCCTCTTTGGCGTTAAACTAGTTGGGGTTCAGGCAAAAATCTTCATCTGCAAAAGCTTGCCGAAACAGAGACAGTGATGCCCCTAACCAGGGAGCACTGAAGCTGCTGAGAGCAGCCTCCCGACAGGCAGGGGCCAGGAGCACCAGATGAGCCCGACCCCTGTAAGGGATGGGTCCTGCACTGAAAGGTGCATTCACACAGCTCTGGGGGTACCGATGCCCCAGTGGATTAGGATTTGGGTTTCTCTATTCACATTTTTCCCAGCTTATGAATGTTTTGTTCTTTCTTGCGGGACTCCCAGGTAGAAAATAAGGGAAACAAACTAATCAGCTACAACAGGAGGTAGTGACCCTGACTGTATGGGAAAGGCACAACACAGATCATTTGAGCCAAGTAAAGAGAGATAACTTTAAACTCTTTCTATGATGGCAATCATGCATGTTACATCCAACAATTGTGGTAAAACTAATTAGACAGAAGTGCGATTTTGGTGTCTGCTTCCTTTTTAAAAGCACACATTATCACAGACATGTGGGTTGTAAAATACCTATTGAACTGAAATGCCCCATCCCTCAGCTGAGGACGTCCTACGCAACACATCTCTTCAGGAAAAGCCTGGGTAAATAAACATTTCCTGGAGGCCAAACAAGACAAACCAACAGCGTTTGCTAAGGTCATCATTCCAGGCTAGCCCTCCCCCGCAGAGACCTCTCAGATGCACAAATCCCGAATTTGGCTGTGTTACAGTGAGCTACTGGGGTGTACCAGCCACCAGGCTGCTATCCAGGTTGCTCGCCGTTCCTCGCTCTGTTCTGGGGCACGAGCCCTGGCTTACGTCCCACGGCAGCTGCGGCACAGGGGCTGTGTGATGCTGGCCTGAGTCTCACACTGACGTGGAGCTGGGACAAGGCCACTTGCTCCACAATGGGAAGTGAGAAATGCTCTAGGTACCATCGTGGGGTTGAAGCTACTCTGTCTAAATTTAGGTTTCCTACGTAATCACTTATATAGCAAGAGTATCTCCCCAAAACCACACCAGAAGTGATTTCATAGGTTAAACCCCGTAACTCACACTGCGCCTGGAAGTGACCTAAGAAGAGAGTAATTTGTTGAGCACGCTCCCGGGGTATCAGCGGCTCACTTCTGCTCCAGCCCCGCAGCCTGCACCTCACTCAAGCATCCGTTTAGTGTTTCATCAGCCCATTTGTCACAGAAACATTTCCTCAGTGTGTCCTCTATTTTGTCCTGTACACATTGCCGTTAATAGCAATGATCTGCATAGGAAGATCGTGTTCCCTCTTATTGTCTCCCTTTCATGGAAAAGGTGGCATAAACGGCACCTTGGGTATTCCTGTGGGCAAAAGATAATAACAACAACAGAGCGTTCATTGCTGTGTGTAAACCCTTAAAGATCTTCCCGCTCCTCAGGGCAAGCACAGCCTGTTTCCTTGTCAGTGGTTTCCAGCTACTAGTCCACCCTTATGAACTGGGGCCAACAGATATGACCAATTTCTCATCTGTGGCAGGAGGAACAGCTTCCATTGTGTCCAGCTTTTAGGCAAATGCCAAGTTTCCACTCTGGGACCCAGTCCAGCTAGTTCTAGGACTGGTATCATCAGAGAGGTGTCCAGTGTGCTCACTGCTGAAAGGCAGCTCCCTGCTACCTTCTCCAGTCCATTGCAGGAAAAGTTGGGCGCTACCAACCTTGATTTCTTTTTTTTTTTTTTTTGTGTTACCAATTTCATAGTTTGATCTGCTTTCTGTATTTGACAGCTCAGTGAAAAGGATCTGGAGATGATGTATTTAGTTTAGAATATCTTGCATTTTTCACGGGATGAAAATACAGTATTTGCAGCATTTTATTAATATCTCTCAGTTGTCAGGTCCTCCATTTTCCTCCTTGAGGCATTCTCCAGCCAAAGGATTAATTATTTTGGTGTGCTGATACTCCAAACAAACTAGAAGCCACCCCTTTCTAGATGAAAGTCTGGGCGCAAAACAATACCCTTGAAAACGTGGTCCTTCTGGTGATTCTTACATCTCCATAGCATGTTTGGGGGGAGAAGAAATGACATTTGCAATAGACCTTTTGGACAGAGACAACATAGTACTGGGTACCCAGTCCAGTGTCAGAATTTTATATCAGTGATCTAATGAAACAATAATAACCTCTCACTATGAAATTCCCCTTCCAAAATAAAAGACACTCATATTCACTTGATTTTTCCTTCACCGTATGGGATTTGGGGTGGTAAATGTTCTTCTGTTAGTGCAGGCAGAGGAGGAACTACCTCATTGCGAAGGTCAGGTGCACTGAACTCTGTGTAAAAATAAAGCAAAGAAGTAAATATATAAGCAGGGGGTTCAGAAAGGAAGAGAAATTGTTAGCGTATGAGGATGATCTAAGGCAGATAGTCAACTAGCGACTTTGCAGGGCTGACTGAGTTCTGATAAAGGACATGGTTGGAATCTGGGCCAAAATGATCAGGAAGAGACTGCTGGAAAAACTAAACATTAGCAATTAGAAGCTGGCCTGTAAAGGGAGGTTTCTAATCCAAACAGGAGCTTACGGAGGCAGCTAAGAGGCTAACATGATTGAAAACGTAGTAGCCTTGCTCTCAAGCTACCCAGTAACAAAAGCTTACTAACGCTCCCCCGCTGCATACTAAAACCACAGAAGGAGGGTTTCTTGGCAGTAAGCAAAACACTTAAGCTGGCCACAGGTATCTCCCAAAAGGATTTTGGCATAGCAGCCTTAGAACAGTATGACCAAAACTGTTGCACAAATGGCTTTATTTATGGGTAGCAACAGTCCTCTGAAACTGCCTATAAACCATTTATTGCTATTGCCAAAGTGGGCCTGGCAACGGCAGCAATTGTTTCAGCTACATATGTGCATTTGTAAATGGAATCCAAACCTGAGAGAGCTTTGATGGCTGGAGAGAGCTTTGGTGACGTGGCTGCAGACACTCTCTAGAGCATTTAACAACAGCGCAGGGAAGCGAAGTTGAAAACCAAGATATATAATCTGATTTAAAATACATGTCCAGTCTCTGGTGAAATGTGGCTCACAACTGCCAGAACTCTTGTTGAAGAAGAGACCCTGCACAAATTAATGAAGGTGCCAGGATGCTGTATTTCCAATCCCTGTTATCAGTTTAAAAGGGAATTATCAGGACCAAGCAGATCAAAGAGAAGTCTTCACCACTCAAGAATGGTAACTAGTGAAGTTTTACAAAGCACACACTTAAAAGGTTACCAGAATAGTATAGGGTCATGCAAGAGCCTCCCCCGAAGGGATGCCATATCACACCGGTGTAGGTCCTGCCTGACCTCGGAGCCACACGCAGCCACCGCCATACCCGTACACCAAGCAAGCCAGGAGCCATCTCTGGCCCCAAGGCCTCCTCATGCAGTACGGCTTGTGTCCCTGCACCAAAAACAGGGAAACCACAGCCAAACTGCCCATAGGGAACGGCCCCCAGCACATGAGAATACCCACTGGCAGTGGCCAAACCCATGCCAGAGTCTGTGCAAGCAATTAAATAGTATGGGTGATCTCACGCCATTGCTTAAGGCACTGTGCCCATGCCTCATTGTATTTAGCGTAGGTCCAGCCACGGAGACTCACCTCACCTCAAAATCTCTCCTTTCCTCTTTTCTGAGGAAGAGAACTTTTTCTGCTTAAATCGTGCTCCAGCCTTGCACAGCCACAGCTGAAGTAATGAACGGATATTATGTTGTGCATGCAGTTTTCAGTGAGGGACAGAAATGCCCTATTATACTTGTTTTCTACCATCCCATGCTCCTAAGCCTCTGCATAAGTTATTGTGCCTTTACTGTAACCTAGAGACATTCTGTGGCTTTTTGAATAAAACATCGAAAGTGTTCAGCACTGGAGATATTACAAACATATTTCATTTGATTAATTAAAAAGAACTCTCTAAGGAAATATTTGATTTCTTGCACCATCCCTGAACATTATACGCTCACACGACCTCTAGCCTTTCATTCCCTACAGAGTATTTGCACAAAATCCTCAGGGTAGAGTATATTATAATAACCATGGAAAGAATGCAATTGTGCATTTCAGCCCCCATGTCCTCAGTTACTACCATGTAATTTATGTATTGCAAAAATGACAGGTTTTCCTTTCAGTAGCACAAACATCTTGACCTTGTATAAGGTTCACTTGATGTGGCAAAGGTCCTTAGTTTGGTTGCTTTTACATCTCGGTTAGCTTAAATATGCTGATTCAAAATGAAGCTGCATGATGTCAAAAGAAAGCTGCTCAATTTGTACAACCCCCATATGATGGGACTAAATGACATTTTATTAGCAATATATCAATTTGTGCTAGATAGGAGATTTATTTTCTTGTGATTGTTTAACTTGATGATAGAGCTCTCGTTTATTACTGTTGTCACTGTAATTAATTAGGAAGATCTTATAAAAATAATCTGGCATTCTGATCTAAGCTCCGAGTCATTTTTTCATTTTGTGTAAATAAGTACAGGCTATTGCTTTTGAGGCATTATTTTATTTATTCCAACCAAGGTCTTGGCCATATAAGTCCATAATTTAGTCTCTCTCTTTATGATACATCTTGAGGAACCTGCTGTGCACCGTTGCTCGCTGGACTGAGCACTTACTTGGTGGTCACAGGTGAATGATTAGCAAGCTCAGCTCTGTGAGGGACAGCAGCAGACCACCACAGAGAAGTATGATTTGCATGGATTTCAGATAACCTCATCTGCAGGGAAGAGTAAACAAATGAGTTAAGTCATTTTGAGAGGACGCTGATAAAACTTCCCAACCACCATGTAACCCACTTACACCAAATCTGAAACATTTGGGGAATGTTTTCATTTTTATAAAACGTTGTTGGGGAAATCCTTTGTGGCTTTTTAAAACACAGGACTCAGCTGTGGCTACCTGAATCTAAAGCTGCAGCCCTCCTCTCTCCCTTTGCCCACAGCTACCACCTCCTTCAAACAACAGGACCTGGAAATCTCCCAGGGTGTAGGACCTCTGTAGGCCTTATGGAATATCAGACATTGTATCAACTGACGTGCGCTACAAGGTCTTGTAGAGAGACAGCCAATTAGGCATGACCTTTAGCTCATTAGTCCACAGTTCTAGATCTTATCAAATATCTCTGCAATTTCTTTTACAGTTTTATCTTTTTGTAAGAGGTGTATATAAAATAAGAGAGATGTGTATCTAAAAATACACTGAAATCATATGTTTAGAGTCACCTACCACTTACTCCTCTCATATGGCCATCTAAACTTGCTGGCTAATGTGCCACTATTTATAATAAGGTCAGCCATTTTAGCTGCACAATTATTGTGCATATAATGAATTGTTTTTAGAAAGTCTCCTGGTTCTCCATATCATCACTCAAAATGAAAAGGACTCATTTTAATTAAGTAGTGGGAGCTGTTCCGTGAAATATTGCCAGTGCAGAAAATTGTTGAGAAGTTAAATAATAACAAAAGATAATTGAGAGTTGTTAGCAGGGAATGCTAGAATTTTAGATATTTGGAACTTGCCTGCATTGTATGATAACTGATATAAATTAGGTTTCTGACCTTAAAAAATTGTATTTACAAAGAAAGACTAGATAATTATACTCAGATTATGTAAAAAACTTTCCACCAGTCCTATCTTCCATTTTGGCCAAATCTGAGCTTTTTTAGAAATGCTTTCAGATATAAAATATTGTTAGGGATATTCTTTATTATACTCTGCTTCATACTGCACTGCAGCTACCGAATTCCAGTTCTGATGTCCTCTTCTCTTCCCCATCTGGAAAGCTTTGCCTCTTTCAGGAGAAAGGCAAAGGAGAAAGGCACGGGCTATGGATACAGCACTACTGCACTTGGCTCAGGTAGAGGCTCAGGTCAGGCTATGGATACAGCACTACTGCACTTGGCATGGGTACTGCCTGCACGGTAGAGGCTCAGGTCGTGCAGAAGGGAAAGGGACCTCCTACAAGCTCGTGCAGAAGTGCTCCTCTTTCCAGGAGGCACCAGTTTCCTTCCTTTCCTGAGAAATTGTTTTCCAGCATGGAAATGGCAACCATTTCATAAAAGCTCCCTGTAAACAATGTTTTCAAATGTTGTCATCCTTATTCCCTCTTTCTTAATTTTGCCGCTTGAATACTGTTGTGTACTACCAGGGATCTTTGTGTCATTCTCTAGACAAATATTAAGCATCTAACGTGAAGAGCACATCATGGAAGCTTACTTGTCCTGCCTCCTTCCTTCTTTCATGATTAGAAGAAAGCCTTTTCGTTTTTTTTTTTTTCCCAGGGATCAAGGAAATAATAAATACACAATTCACTCCCTTGGGCCTCCTTTTTCTGGCCTTTGCTCTGGAAAGTGTGTAAACATGGGCTGCTGCCTTTCCCTCTTTGGGGGAGCTTTGGGCGTTCTTATCATTAAGCATGCGATTAAGTTCCATCCCAATTAGTGTTGCTTTTTTTCAGTTGATTTTTCCTATGGAGCTTTGCAAGCAATCACAGTAAAACGGTTTATGTGAACTCTTTACTGAAAGAGAGTCAGCTTGTTGATGGTTTAAAGCAAAGGAAAATTTGAAAGAAAATCACTTCTACGGCTAGTGAAGGGAATTTGTAGTCATGGTTCAACAAACAGGAAAATAATGAGAGCTTGTGAAGAGGTGAGAAGTTTCATGAAACAAATTTAAACAAAGGCATTAGGCTGAGCCATTATATTTTGATAAAGGGAAATTGCATGAGTTGAATGAACGTAAACCATGAAGATGTTGGTACTTAGAATGATTTTTGAGGGAAAAATGTAACTGAGATTTTGTGTAACATTCTGTGCATTATGACGTTTGTGGAAATACTATAAAATACATACAGGATATCTCAATTTTTTAGAGAATATAGGCTAAATCTCTAACTTCCCACAGCAAATGCTCAGAGTGAAGAAAGGTACTTCAAAGGCAGTGTAAAGCTGAGTTTCACCTACATTGTGGGCATCCTACGCATTTCCTACAGCAGCATAACAGGGGCTCTACATTGCTTTCAAAAGGGGCTGAAAGAACAGAATAATGAGAGCATTAAGCTGCCAGCATTGCTTCTTGAACAAGAGGGGTCACCTGAGCTCAGTAGCCATTTAACAGTAAGGCAGTTAGGAGTCTAACGCTAAAGCAGCCGCCTGGGCACCCCTGCTGCAGCAGACCTATGCATCCGCACCTCCCATAGGGTTGCACATCGTGTGATGGGACAATCTGTCCTCCAAAAGCTCTGAATTTATGTCTAACTTTACTTGCCCAGGAATTAGATGCACTGAATTCTCCACGCATTTTCTTTCTGACCGTTCACACAGAAAATGAGTTTGGAGATGAGTGTGCCACGTTGGGGTGCCCTGCACTGCTGCCCTGGGCAGCCAGAGCAGCTCTGCGCTCGGATGAGGCTGCCGAGCAGGATGGAGAACAGGCTGTGGAGCTGCATTATGAATTGCTTGGACTTCAATTTCCAAGTTGAACTCTGGATTTTGAATGATAGTTATAAACTATGGCTTGATATAACTCAGCACCTGTGAAAATTAGGCCACCATCCATTTTTCACCTTGAGTCATGCATTACAACGAAAATCAATCAGACTTTTTTCCCAAATCAGTGTGCTTTTTACCAAGTTGACACAACACTGTGCTGTAACATGAATAATTGAGAGTCATATGCAGACTATCAACTTCAGGCACCTATTTAGGTTTTGCCGTGTCTAAAAGGTGGGTACTCAGCCTCAGCAGAATGATTTAGATCACCCACATGAAGAGCCCTAACTACCTCCTACGCAGTCAGAGTAAGATCTAAGTGCTTCTGAAGGCTTCCAAAAAACAAGTCAAAGGGTCTATGTTGGGACCACCATACTGCTGACTACGCTAGGAGCACTTCCGTAGGACTATTCATGGTGTCGGCACATGCACTTATTAATGCTGGATTGTTGTTGCTAGCATATGGCAGTTCCCAGAAAACATTAAAGAGTACAAAATCTTTTCAATTCTGTTCAACAGGCACATAATTACTTGAATGTTACTGACATTGAAAGCATGGAGCTATGAGGGTGATCAGAGTAGTGTCACAGTTTTCCCGGCACCAAAGCATGTTATTAAACAACAGAAAACACTTCTAAGAAAGGACACATGATATTTACAGAAATAATAAATCAAGCCCTGTGCGTAACTTTTGCACAGCGCCATATGAAATGCAGCTACAAACTCATAAATTTTTTGTTGGTGACATATAATGTTTCAGAACAGTGTAATTTTTAGCCCACTCATTTGGGGTGATCATAAATGACTGGAGTTTGCATGAAGAATGCATAAATACTGTGTCAAACAGGGAAATATCAAGACAATTTTAATGACTTGTGCATGCCTCTCTTCCATTTCTTGGTAATTGCTGATTTGCTGTGTGATTAAATCAAAGACTGCTCTTCAGGAAGAAAGAGGAAGAAATTAAAAAGTGGCAAACAGAACACTTTATCCCAAAGTAAATAATGTCAAAGATTGTAAGATAATGGCGGATGCCTCATCAGTTGTGAAATAAACACTTTCCAGATTGACATTTAGGGTCAAAACACATCCTGAATTGTAAAGATGCTGGTATTAGAAAAGGGGAAGTGTTTCTGGATTGTCAGACTGGCTGACACCTCTTCTTAGGGAGACTTGCAGGGGTATGTCTAAACCTGTATTAAGAGGCACTTTGGCCATCGTCGAGACCGGATTCGTGAGCTGCCCAAGCAACAGACTTGAAAGGCCTGTTTAGCTGGTGGTAGAGGCGCCTGGAGAGAAAGAAGGACCAGTGCTAACCCTGGGAAGGCCTGGCAGAGTGGCCAGGTTCATGCAGAGCAGCTGTTGCCTAAGGTTGCCTGTGGAGCCCGCTTGGACCATGCACAGCCACCCCGACAGACAGCAGGAGATGCAGCCGAGGGGTATGGGGAAGGATGAAGAAGCAGATGCCGGCAGGGCTAGGCATGAGCTGGCACCGGAGGGTCTGCCTGCCCCGTTAATGATGGGGAGGGCTCTCTCTGGGAACAGGCAGCAGCATGGAGCAGGGCTCATCGGAGGCCGTGGCTTAGCCCCGTCTGGGAACTGGCAGGGATTTTAACAGCTGGAGCTGCCGAAGCAGCCAAACTGACCCTAACGCAGCCCCGACCTCGCGGATGAACTCGAGAGGGACAGAAGCGATACAAGTACATCTCACCTCATAACTATGTCGTACACAACATGAGCTTCCACTGGAAAAATTCATCAGAATGTGAACTTTGATTTCAGTGGGGTTTTAAGCTGGAATTTTTTTTTTTCCAAATTGTTACTCTGCATTTCCCAAACTTTTTCCCAAGTCTGCTCAGTATTATAAAGAAACATGAATGTTTCCCATATGAATCAAACAAGGTTTATAGCTTTTCACAGGTTTTATTGACATGTGGTACCGAGTGCCTGCCATAATGAAGAAAATTCATGTCAGTGGGAATATTAGAAAGAAAAAGAAGAAGGTGATTTATTAGGAGCGGTATCTCTTCTTAAAGCTGGCTTAAATTTATAAGAATTTTCCAGCGTCTGTCTAAAGATTTTGCTTATTTTTGTATCCACATGTGAGCAACATGGAATACTATAATTGCACCATGCTGTTCTCGAAATGGTTCTGCAAAGATATACTGCATTAAGGAAGCCCTTTTATTAATAATACTGTACTTGGCAAAGCATCCAGGAACCGTATCAGTGAGAGAACCATTTAGAAACATGTTTGTTTTAAACTTTCAAGTTGGAGTCTCCTGTTTCACTGGGGTTATATGGTTGTAGCTGTTGTGACCTTAGCAGAATTATTCCTAATTTACACTGGCATAACAGAGTAGATTCAAACCTTAGAGACCCACTGGCAATACCAGTAGCATAAAAAGCTCTGGCTTTAGTATGGTACTTCGAAATGAGCTGGGAGATTTCAGCACTGGGAGAAGTAACTGGAGAGGCTGATCAGACATGACACCTGGAAAGTTAGTGTCGTGGAATACTTAGCACCTTCGGAGATAGAGTTTTAGGTAGTTTATATATCTATCAAACTAATTACATAGTTTATTTTAGCTAATTACATTTTGGGGCAGGGATCCAAATCTTAGTTATGCAGGATAGGTGGAGAGACATATATATTTTATCTATAAGATAAGCCGTCAGTAGCAAAGCTTGTGGAAGGGGAGATTTCAAAGTTTTGTATGAAAATTTCACTTTTACAGTGTTAAACAGAAAATTTTTCAAGGTTGCGTTTAATTGTTTCATGTGTACTTGAAGACATTATTAACTTGGCTATAAACCACCTTCCTTTCTATATTAAGTTGAGCTGTCAAATGTAAAACCTCCTGCTCTTCAAAGCTACAGTAGATGCTCCTCATGGATGTACCAGTTCAGCAACAGTCAAAAAAGAAAAGATATTCTTGAGTGTAATGAACTAGCCAGAGTCATCAAAATAAATTATTATGGCCAAATATTAAATCTGTGAAGACAACAATGCAGCCATACCTGAAGATGCAGCCTAGTACAATGCTGTTTATTCTGAGATAGCATTCCTATTAGATTTAAAAGGTACCATGAAATTTCCAGGCACTTTTGACTGACAAAGAATATTTTTCATCTTTAATTTACAGTCTTTGTGAAAAAGGAAGTTGCAAAAAATGTCCTGCAATCATTTGTGTCTGATTGTGCTTCAAATTTGCTTATAATAGAAGCCCCTGAAATGGTTTACTTGCAGTGTTTCTGGATGACTAAGCCTATGTTTTAAATAACAGCATGAATGTAGGTGGGGACATAGGACTGGGAAGAAATCTCCTCCGTTACTGAGGGTTACTGAATCCCATCCTTCTTCCTCTGTTTCACATATCACTATTTCACTTCACACCATCTTCTTTATGAAGCAGAGACACATGTTGAAATACACTGACCTTGAGTGAAATTCTTCACCTGGGCACTTGGACTTTATGCAGGTGAAGAGAAATGGTTTGGGAGGAAAAAACATCTACTCTCAAGACAGGTTTCCTGTATTTCATGTGCCTTCAAGACATATATGACATAGGGGCATTCACTGACCCTGCCCTCCTTCCTCCGTTCCCACTCCAGCGCATTTTAAGTTTGTAAAACTTCTTGGTCGTGCATCAGTCCCTGGTTTCTTGTGTATTGAGGTACACTGGGCACTTCTGAGATTACTAGTTAGTTCTCAAATGGTAACTGCAGAGGTGGTGTTAGGAAAGGGTAAAGGATCCATTTTTTCCAGGCAAATAAATACAGTAACTTGGCTTAAGCTCCTGTTGCAAAGGCTGCAATATCTGTACGGCTCTGAGGTTTAAGGTGGCAATTGATCCATGATGGATGTCATTCTCTATTCATTTCTGGCAAAAAGGTACTTCATTTATTTTCACCTGTAATACAGTGTTGGATCATTCCACAGCCTCCTTAGTAAATGAAATGGATCTTCTCCTTTGTCTTCAATGTAAGGTTGATCCATAGTGGTAAAAAAATAACAATTTAGTATAACTTCAGCATCTTTTGATTCTGCCATTACATCTGTTAGCTCACCACCCTTAAGACAGAGAATGTGATGAAAAACAATGAGACACCAGGAATAGACATACTGGTACTAAACTATTAATTTGTTAGAAAAATAACAGGGCTTTCTTCCTTTCTAACTTCTACTGTTTACACTGGGGACTACCCAGGCCTTTTATGACACAAGCGCAGACACAGACAAGTGCATCACATAGTTTATAAACTGATGAAGCTCTGTCTTATTTGATTTGTAGTCCTTATTTTTCCAAAACCACTGTGCAGGTGGTTAGAAAACACTAAGGAAGAGATTTTTAAATACTGCTTGTTTAGTCTGCTCTTGTATTTTGCAGCTGACACCAGTCTTGGAACAGATGATGCTTATGATGATAAAGGGTGCCAGTGTGATGTGTCAGTAGAAGATCTCACCCCTCCTCTTAAAACTGTCATCAGAGCAATCAGGTGAGTAAAAAATACTGAAGTAATAAATATTTGAGATTTCTTTAATTAAGATACTAATTAACTGCATGTCAATTAATAAAATGGTAGTTAGACTTATTACATGGCTATATTTGTTACATAACTAATGCTAATATAGTTTATTTAGGCTTCCTTTTCATCAGTATTTCATTTATAAGTCGAAATATTTTATCTGTTCTATTATCAGCTAAAAATGTTACATGATTTGATTCAGAAAAGAAAGAGAGTAATGAATGCTGGTTTCCACTATATTTCCTGTAATCCAAATTACTGTAATCCAGTTTGATGTAGTTTTACTGAATGTATATCACCTTGCCTGGAAAAGTTATTTCCTTTAAAAGTTTAGGGTTTTATTGCATTTCTGTATTCCTGAAACTGTCTGTCATATGACTTTTATTTCAACTTTCTTCTGGTAACAGCAGAATAATTACATTCATTCGATTGTGCAAAGCCTTGCCTGCCACTAGCCATTGAACTAAATATAACCCCAATAATTTAAAACTAATAGTCTCCTTCTTTTCCAAGAAAGTAGCAAACTGCATTGAAACTTATAAAATTACCTGTATTGAAAGCTTAAACTTAGCATTCACCCTCCTGAGACTGCCAAGGCTCTTCATCTTCCTGAATATTTTGAAGTGCAAATCCTGACAGGCCAAATCCCAACAGGCCAAATCCCCACCATCAAGAGTACATCGACAAGCAAGGAGAGCTCAGGCATTCCCTCTCTGCTGACAGCAAACCCGAGGTTATTGCTGGGGGTCACCCCACTGGCTCTGCATCACAGTCACATCAGTGCCCGGCACCCTTCTTCCAGGCAAGCAGGCAGGCAGGCAGGCAAGCAGGCAGCAGCCACAGGGGATTTCTGCAAAACCCTGTGAAAAGATGTTTTCCTGCAGGGAGACTCTTGCCTTAGTTCTCTCAGCACTATGGGAAGAAAGAACTCAAGCTCTTTATCAAATAATTTCATACAGTGATAACCTATGGGCTACTTGTATTTTCTTCCCCTTTTTCCACTGATTGCCAATGAAGACAGACAGCGAGTAAGGCTGTTTCTAATACTTTTCTACTAGCACAGACAGCTTGACAGATCATTTGCAGATGTCTGTTCCAACCATTTTTCCAACCTGCCTGGAAATGACCTCACAGGACGTGTCAGATACCAGGTCTGTGTCCACAGCCACTGCAACCGGCGACTCAAATGTCACCGCCGAGAACCATCTCTTGCCAGCAATGCTTCAGCAGGAGACAGAAATCATTCTACACAGTGAACACCCACCTACAAGGCAGACCTGTTCCTTCAAATGGAAAATGCTCAAATTAGGAACAATCAGCATAATTCATTGGCTCTGGTGCCAAAGACCCTTGTTGCGTTTTAAACAGACTGGTTGACTCTTGGCTCCTAGTGCACCTTGCCACTGTACTGGCAAGTGATACCAATGGTCATCTCATTCTTAATACTGTCCAAATTCCTTAAGATCAACTTGACATTTTAACACTAAATTCATGGAGCTTGTCTTCAAAGGCACTACTGGATTGTTCGATGCATCATCTGCTTCTTTTCTTGGTTCTCTTGGTGATTATCAGCTCAAATGGAAAGTAACCAAATGTGAAGGACCTAGTTGGCAAACTCTCTGCATGGTGCCATCCACAGAAATGCTCTATTAAGAAGAGCAAAGATGCAACAGTTTGTTTCAGACATGCACAATTTAACTGATAAGAGTCAACTTTTTAGATTACCTCTACCTTTTCCTCTGCACACGTGGCTTACCAAAACCCAACTCATTTCACCACTGAGGCTGAGAATAGCAATTCTGCATCTCCGCTTGCTATCAATTAGCCACGAATCTCTCTCATCTCTCCCTGCAAATGTTGGTGTTTCACTAGATTGCAAGCAGCACACACATCTTGCTTCAGAAACATATCCTTCTTTGAGATCTGTAAAGCAGTAATATGCAATGATCTTCAGACTTTTGTTAAATGCTATACCTTAATCTCTCAAAATCAAAAGACTGATAATTCAGTTCATCAGGTAGCTGATACTCCTCTTTCTGCTTATTCAGAGTATCTGTTACCTGACTACACTGGGATCTATGCAAACATCTGAAGAAGGATCTGAGACACTATATAGTAATTGTAGAATTTCAAGATGATAACATCTGCCTATATGGAAACTTTGTACCTCATTTTGAAGCTTGTTTTTAGCGACGGCTTTGAATTGCAAAGGCAATGGGAGAGGGTGGCGGCTGTTTTTCCTTTCTTGCTGGTATACAGGAGCAGATGAAGACAGAAGGTACTTGAATAGCTTCATGAGGCACTAGGCACTATTCACAAGATCCCAAATGTAAGCACATACAGTTCAATCCATTCTGGCTACACCACCTTGAAAAACTGCACTAAGGGAGAGTAATTATTTTTTCCTGCTTAGAGCTGGGTACAAATTGTTTTACAATGATACAAATGGTCCTTTTGTTTTGGGGAAAAAAAGAAATTAATAAAATTAATTCATGCCTGTGGGTTTACAGAGGTAGGGCCTCTCAGTTTTGGAATCAGAAAGAACTGGGTTTTTTTTCTGTGAAAGAAGCCTAGAATATGCTGGTTACTCTCAGGTTGGACAGCCTTGAAATAGCAAAAGACAAAAACTGGTTTATTTATAATCTTTCATTTTGGTAATTTCAAAGTGTACTGCTTCAGATTTGAGCTTGCTTACTTACATTTTTCCCAGGACTAGTTTATTCTTCAAAAACAACTTTTTGATTTTAAACAAACAAATCCCCAAACTTTCATTTTGAAATGGTCAAAACAGGAGATGGAGAAAATAGTCCTTTCCTGAAAAAGTTCTTAAAATATTGGCCCATTCCAAAAATAGGACTCCCAACCATTCCTACTGAAGACCCACCAGGCAGACCTGTCCGGTAAGATGTCAAGCTGTCAGCCTCCTCTCAAAGCCGCCCAAGCTGAGTCTTCCACAGCCCACCTCTTGTGCTGCCCCGTCCACCCCCCTTACTACAAACTCTCTGTCAGGAAAGATCAAATGAGGCAGTAGGGAAAGTAAGGAAAGGCCGCTCGGCGCATTTGCACAACGTTGGGCGAGTAGGGAACAGACGGGTAGCGTGGTAAAACGTGGCGTGCTCAATGGCGTGCCTTGGGCCAGGCCAGCATCAGTCCTGCTCCTCCGCAGCCTCCGGCTGGGATCAGAGCAGTGCACAAAGTAGTTCTTGCCAGCGGTACGCTGAGCCTTGGTGCCAGCAGGTTTTGTAGCACTACTCAACTGGCCCTAGTCTTGTCGTGAACAAAAAGCCATTAACATCCTTCAGAGTTCCTGGAGATTAACAAAAAACGTTGCATTTTCCAGCTCTCTCTGTTACTTCACAATGATGAATGTATGTAAAAGAGACTAAAAAGAAGATGAGGATACCTTGTTTCCGTATATTGAGATAGCTCTGATCATTTTTCATAGCAAAAGGCACTAAATTCTGTAATACTCTCCACAATGGAAATGATGGAATTATTTTACTATTTGTGGAATACAAAATTAGATTTGAGAAGCATAAATAAATATGCAATAGGAAATAACTGCAATGGCAGGAAGATGAACTTGCTGACCTAAGAGGTCTTTTCTCTCTTTAACTCTAGTGATTGCATAGATATATTTTTTTTTGTTGTTAATAAGAAATAATAATAATAAATGTAGCTAAATGTAATGAAATTTGAGAATTCTTGAGCTGATAAGCTGTATAATTGAATAGTCATACATATTTAATAGCCAAAGAAGGAAAATATAATTTACCATTTATGTTCAGTCTTTGAAATGTTTCTGCTACACCTATAAAATGTATTTTTAGCAACCATTATGAATTTATTCAATAGCGGTGTTTCAGAATCCTCTCTTTCTTTTAAATCCCAACACATTGTATATTTTCTGCCCAGATGGTCTTCAGAGTTTAGGCAAGGCTCTTAGACGTGTCTTTGGCTAGGACAGCATTGTGCTTGGGAGAAAACAATGTCTCTGGCTCCTAGGAGATGGGTTAGTCCAGGTCAAGACCCGAGAGAGGAGGTAATGTTGACCCCATGTAGTGGAACTACCTCTCAGCCACCATTGTCTGTTGGCCTCTCTATATTGGACCCTGATCTCTTCTGTACATCGCAGTTTACCAGGAATAGGGTTATTTGGCAAGCTAAGGGTAGACAGACAGAGGAACCAGCGCAACTAGATCTGTGTGCACCTGCTTTCCTGATGTAGTTAAGTGAGCAAACAACCTGTGGGCACCTCATCTAGCTGTGGGCAAAACAACCTACCTGTCTTTTAATCTTTAAGGCAGGAACCATGTGTGAGTTCACCTGAATCCCAGTAGAATGAAGCTCCATTTCTTCCTGAGATAGTGACAGGACTGACAAGGTTTAAAAAAATAACATGAGTATAACAGGGCTGCACGGAGGATTAGAGATGTTCTGACTCACTGCCAGTCTCAGTAAAGTGCACTAATGACAAGCAGAATGTCTTTTAATGCTGGAAGGGAAAATAAAATGCAACAAATGCCAGGAAAGAAATGCAACCTGCACATTCAGAAAACACTGTAACTCTAGCTCAGTGCTGATCCTGCATTTGACAAGAGTTAAATGAAATGGATGCTGCTTTTGGCTGCTAGGTGTCAATAAGACAAAAGTTGGTATTTGACCTGTAACTTTCTACAAATTACCAGGCCATGTAAAGATTCGTGGGACCTGTAGTTTAGATGTTAACTATAGACAAAGCACTTTGATATATTGGTCTAATTCAACACAAGACTTTTTTTTCTGCTCTCCTCTGGATGCATCATTGAAATAGACTACTTTGTATGGCTAATTCTCACCAGAAATTTGTCATGCTTGTGACTTGAGTACGTTTACAACCGTGTATCATCTATCACATTAGATTTGAGTTTTAAAATGCCACCTCGCTACACTGCATACAGCGATTTAAAAATACAAATAATGTTTTAAAAAATCATGGGGACTACATGCTTTGTCCGTTTGGGTTAATTCTTACTTTCAATTACTGCTGTTTGGTCAGTACTAGCAGTTCAGTATTGCCAGTGGCGACTCAGCTTAGTTTATGATGAGTCTTGTTTGCCCCCTTCTGGTATAACTAGAAGAGACAGGCCGAGCTGTAGTTTGCTCTGTTCCTCCTGTTTGTGTTAAGGGCTGGTGCTTCAGATACTTGGGGTATGAATCACTTTGTGCTCGTTCTCCCTTTTTTGTACGGGTCGGTTATCCACCTGTGCCCGCATAACTTAACCCTTTGTTTTTATCACCCAGGAACACACCCGAATAGGCAACTTTTTATTCTAGAAGCACGAATGAAAGAAGCTCAAAGGCTTTTTTGTTCACAATTCAACTACTACTTTTGAATATGCTCTATATAGTTGTAAAAACCTCTCAGAATGGGTGTTCAAGCCTATCAAGTTCAATTATGTAGCTATTTCAAGATATAGAAAGTGAATTGAATTTTTAAAATTGACAGTAAATAACTATGGAGAATCAACTAAATTTAATAACTGCAAAGCAGTTGCTAGGCTTCATCACTGAAAGAATTCAGGTTTTCTGTTTCTTAATTAACTTTCAGGCTTTTAAAATGCCAATCTTTTATAACCCTTCATTTTTTTGCACAGTTTTTGCAAAATTTTATATATTCGAAGCAAAAAGAAGCAAGCAATATGGGTCTGTTCCAAACCCTCCTGAAGTTAATTAAGATGGCAACACATGAGCTAATAACTAAACCAGATATAGTACAGTTACACCTCACTGATACAGCCGTGAGGTTTTCGGTCCTGTGTGTGACTTCTGAACATTATGAACAACCAAAAAACCTGTTATAAAGCTGCAAAGCAGTAATGAAGGCTCTTGTGCACACTGATTAAGAAGCTTCTACAGCTGTTAATAAAAATTAGTCTTCTGCCTCTTCTCTTGTAAAATCACCCAGTTGTGGTAAATTCAGTTGTCTTCAACTATGCTATTAATCCTCCGGCTCTACTTTCCTAATAGAATTTCATATTTTTACTTTATCAAGAGCGTGAAGTAAAAAATTGTGACCACCAAAACAGAGAGAATAATAACAAAAGAACAATACTTTCTTGTATGTCAGCTACATCATTTATTCTTTGTAACCTGAATAAAGAACTAGATTCCAGGAGATTGTCTGCGCTGCCAGACTATTACATACAGAACATCTTGGCACCATTTGACAGCTAAAAGAAAAAAAATTCTACATCCCAGCTTCAGAGGCCTTCAGATTACAAAAGACACTGAAAGCCACTAGTCTGTAGAACCGGCTGACAATGGAAAAGAGGAAAGCACATCATCTGACATATTTAAAACTGCATGGAGATCAGTCCTGGACTGTCAAGGTGATAGACTACTCCTAACAGGCCTTTTCCATTTTTAATTTCTACAATCAGAATTATTCTTGGTTAATATTCAAGGATCACCTCCTCCAAGCTCAGGAGCGATGCATCCCAGCAAAGAGGAAGTCAGGCAAAAACACCAGGAGGCCTGTAGGGGTGAACAAGGATCTCCTGGACAAACTCACACACAAAAAGGAAGCCTACAGAGGGTGGAAGCAAGGACAGGTAGCCTGGGAGGAATACAGAGAAATTGTCCGAGCAGCCAGGGATCAGGTTAGAAAAGCTAAAGCCCTGATAGAATTAAATCTGGCCAGGGATGTCAAGGGCAGCAAGAAAAGATTCTATAGTGTCATGGTTTAACCTCAGTCGGCAACTGAGCACCACGCAGCCGCTTGCTCACTCCCGCCACCCCCGGTGGGATGGCGGAGAGAATTGGAAGAGCACAAGTGAGAAAAACTCGTGGGTTGAGATAAAAACAGTTTAATAATTGAAATAAAATGATAATAATA
>NW_008795021.1:2040868-2051972 GCF_000699145.1 Aptenodytes forsteri | reverse complement strand
GTGACCAGCAGGTTGAGGGAGGTGATTCTCCCCCTCTACTCTGCTCTGGTGAGACCCCACCTGGAGTACTGCGTTCAAGCTCTGGGGCCCCCAACATAAGAAAGACATGGACCTGTTGGAGTGGGTCCAGAGGAGGGCCATGAGAATGATCAGAGGACTGGAGCACCTCTCCTATGAAGAAGGCTGAGAGAGCTGGGGTTGTTCAGCCTGGAGAAGAGAAGGCTCCGGGGAGACCTTATAGCAGCCTTCCAGTACCTGAAGGGGGCCTACAAGAAAGCTGGAGAGGGACTTTTTACAAGGGCATGTAGTGATAGGACAAGGGGTAATGGCTTTAAACTGAAGAAATTCTTCACTATGAGGGTGGTGAGGCACTGGAACAGGTTGCCCAGAGAAGTTGTGGATGCCCCATCCCTGGAAGTGTTCAAGGCCAGGTTGGACGGGGCTTTGAGCAACCTGGTCTAGTGTAAGGTGTCCCTGCCCATGGCAGGCGGGGTGGAACTAGATGATCTCTAAGGTCCCTTCCAACCCAAACCATTCCATGACTCTATGACTCTATGATTCTTCAAGCTCTATACCAGTGACAAGCAATCTCATTTTTAACTGAAAGTTACCAGAATGGGAAATACCAACAACATAAGCACTGAGGGAAAAGGCTGATATTATTTGGAAGAACATTTATGTATAATACAGAAAACAGTAGAGGATCACTATATATAATTAATCTGACTCTACATACCTATTATCATAATGTCTGTCCTAACTATAAAAAGTATGGTTTTCCTAAATTCCACTAAAACACCACTAATCTATTTTTATCACAGAGTGAGAGCCATGTTTTGGTTTTTATTATTGTTCATTGTCGTACAGCTGCTAAATGCATACGGAGGGAATATATTAGCATGAAATACTGGGATTTGGAATAGGATACCAATTTACTGTCTCTGCTTTTTTAATTGCAATAGATAGCAAATATCAGTAGTTTGGCCCTAACCGGGATTTATAAGCTCTGTAACACAGACCAGCATGGCCAACACACCCGATCCCTTGGCTTCTCTCCCAGCTCTCCCGTGGTTCTCTCTTCCGCAGTTCTCATGTAGACCAAGGAGAACTGCAGGTTTTACCAGCTGACGTGGAAAATCGGCTCACTGTCATTTACTTTCCAAATTTGTCATTTCTATTATTTAAAATCTGCAATTTAACATCAAGCTTTTCATTCTAAGAAGACCTACTCAGCGGACATCACATATTCACATAAGCGTCACAGAAACTTGTGCAAGTCTCACATAAAAAACATATGCCATTCATCAATTTTGCATATTTACTGTTATCTGATACTTACTATTCTGCAGTAAAATTCAAGGAAAAAAGTCACCAATGCTAATTAAACAATAATTCCCATAGATTTCAATATGGAACAAACATGAAAACTTCTCTTTAGCCTACAAAGTTTGATCTTAAGTCAGCAAAATAAATTAAAAACAAATACTTAAGCCTGAATGTTAATTAAAAATTAAAATTGATGAAAAATTAATTGGGTGCATAAATTTAAAGTTTTTACGAAATGGAAAGGAAAGAACTTAAAATGAGCACCAGAAAAAGAATACTATTATTTATGTTTCTGTAACCAATTTGTTAGAGGAATCTTCCCTCTAACAAGGACAGAAGTAGCTTAAGCACAAACGTAGCTTACAGGTTATCTCACTCAAGTCAGTGGGACTAATCCCAGGTTTAAGTTAAGCATGTACTTCAGTACCTTTCATATCAGGCACCTAGTATAAAAAAGCCAAATAGGTGTATACTGATAAATTAAATGTGCTCTGCACTCTTTAAAATAGTGTTACCTGATCTCTCTTAAATAACAGTTCAAATGGATAGCTACAATGCATTTGTACTTACACATTTGTACTTATAAAAACAATTTTGTAAAGGGAAAAGCTGTATTGAAAATATTTTCCATTTAAAAATTAGCTGTCAAATTTTGTCAGTGGAATATATTGTATTGTTTCACAACTGTTGAAGATTAATCTGTGAAATGCTTTTTCCCCACAGAATTATGAAATTTCATGTTGCAAAGAGAAAGTTTAAGGAAACACTTCGTCCATATGATGTCAAAGATGTCATTGAACAGTATTCAGCAGGTCATCTAGACATGTTATGCAGGATTAAGAGTCTTCAGTCACGGTAAGGAAAGAATAATTTCTGCTCTGCATAAGCATCTTATGTCATGTCATTCACTGCATAATGAATATTGGTAACGTTTAATATTCCTGTGTTATATTTGGGTACAAATTGCCATCCATGCTTCAGCCCAGCCTCTCTTTCTGTGAACACATCTGAGCCAGAAATTACATTGTGGGTAAAAACAAACAAAAAAACATGTATGTAAATTGTCCCCAGAAAATGGAAATCTGAACAGTAGAAAACGTAGTCCTTTATCTGTAAAGTTCATTCATAAACAAGGAATTCAATCATGAAGTTGCCAAAAGGATGAGGTCGACATTGAGAATTGCTTTTCTCCCATCCCAGACTTTCTCTTTTCACATAAAAGAAATTGGGAACTACTGGTAATGTAGTATTTATGTAGTTTTTATGTTCTAAATTCCCAGCAATAATAACGTTAATTAAAAAAAACCAACAACATTGCATCATGTGTATCATTACCAGCATCAGGGCAGAGATTCCTGCTTCAAACTGACAGCTTTCCCAGGACTGGATGCTGCTGTTAGGACGGGAGAGCTGAGGGTGGCACTGGTACGTCTGTTACTCCCCAACGTCAGGCTGCTGGAAAGGCCGCCTCCTCTGCCCTCTCAGCAAGCCTAGCCCCGGCTCTCCCAGATGATGGCTAAGTTCTGGCCCCCGTTTAGTGCCAACGGAAAAGAAAAGCAGTCTCTGAGCTGATCTCCAAATGCTCAAAAAGCATTCATGTTTTTTTCTTAATTTTTTAATAAAATTAGGTTAACAACTTTGTCGGGTGCTTTTCTGAAGTCCTATGATCTTAATTTTTAATGTACAGATTAGCAAGCACTTGCATATCATCACCATTTTCAGGAATCACAGCAGCTTTTGATTTCTCTTGCAGCGTTGACCAAATTCTTGGGAAAGGACAAATCACGGCAGATAAAAGAAGTAGAGAAAAGAATCCTGCAGAGAATGAGACAACTGATGACCTCAGTATGTTAGGGCGTGTAGTCAAGGTGGAGAAACAGGTAGAGTGATTATCTGTGTCGCTTTGTCTTGCTCTATTGCTCATGCCTTTTGTGTATTTTATTGCCAGTTTCAAAGGCTGAACAGGTAAAATATTTTTTTTGCTAATATCTGCTTCATTTGCATGTTGAAATAAAATTGATAGGAATCGTATTAGCTTAACTGTCTTCCATGTAAAGAAAAGGAAGGAAGGAAAAATCGCAGGTTACTGACTTTTTTTCCCTTTTATCAGCTTGCTTATGAAAAATCTACATGGCTTTTGACAACCTTATTTTTCAAGAGTCGATAGCATATACCAAGCTCCTCCCATTTTTCTCTTCAGCAGTCACATTTTCCCTTTGCTTGGGTTCCAAATATTTTAAATTAGTATTTGGCATTATCATTAACCTTTTCCTCTCCTCCTGTAGGTACAATCCATTGAGTCAAAACTGGACTGTCTATTAGATATTTATCAACAAGTTTTGCGAAAAGGATCTGCATCCGCGCTCACTTTGGCTTCCTTTCAAATGCCAGCTTTTGAGTGTGAGCAGACTTCTGATTACCAGAGTCCATCAGACAGCAAAGATTTGTCTAGTTCTGCACAAATTAGTGGAAGTGTATCCAGATCAGCTAGTGCCAATCTGCCTCGTGGCCTACAACTTATACTGACACCAAATGAATTTAGCACTCAGGCTTACTATGCTTTTAGTCCAGCTATGCATAGTCAAGCAACGCAAGTGCCAAACGATGGACCTGCAACAGTTAATAATACATCAAACCAAATAAACCAGGCAACTAAGCCAGCAACTCCAACAACATTACAAATACCACCTTTCTCATCAATGAAGCATATCAATAGGCCTGAGCCCGTTCATATTATTCCTGTAACCACACAGGAAAATATTTCCGATGTCACCGCTTGCCTTGTTGCATCAAAAGATAATGGACAAGTTGCACAGCCCAGTGCGACGAAGGATCTCGCATGGAGAAAAAGTCTGGATACAGAAGGGGAACCTTTGCTCTCAGTTAAACCCGTGGTGCAAATGGATTTAGGAAAATCTTTATCTGCACAAAACCTTATACAATCAACAGAAGAACTGAATGTACAGATTGCTGGCAGTGACTCCAGTGGTTCCAGAGGTAGCCAAGATGTATACTCCAAATGGAGGGAGTCAAAATTATTTATAACTGATGAAGAGTTGGAGACAGAAGCAGGAACAGAGACTACTGAAGCCATCTCGCACCCGTTAGTGGAAACAACTCTCTCTGCTGACTCTCTAAGGACTGGAATATCAAGATCATCTCAAAGCATTTGCAAGCCCGGGGACGGTACAGAAGCACTCAGTCTGCTCCACGTCAAACTTAAATAACAGCTTGTGGGCTTTCTTCATTGGCTGGGTCATTCCTCTAGTCATACATATCATAGCATGAACTGTTTTGAAAGCCTTTTTAATAAGATAAAATCACAAAAATCAGGATGAATCTGAGAAGCAGTTGAATGAGCCCATATCTCCTAGTTGCATGAAAATGCATGTTTAAGTGATGGCTAACATTCAAATTTACACCTACAGTACGGCAGCCTTTATGTATTGCAGTAGGTTTAAATGATGAGTTGCCTACAAAGCTAATGCTGCAGGATATATCAAAAAGCAAAAATCTGAGCATTTAGACCTAGTGCCGTTTCTACAGGGCAGAAGTAAAAATCGTAAGGTTTAAAGCACTTTGCTTCTGAACTAATTAAATATATATATATAATGTCCTGATTTAGATGATAGTTTATGTTTACAAAAAAAAATTATCTACAGCTGCTAGCAAGGTACCAAGGAAATCAGTAATATGGGGTTAGAAATGGCTGCCAGTTGCAAGATACACACATTAGCTCATCAGTAATCAGTTATTTTTAACTCTGAAAAACAGTACATTAATATCCATCTGATTTTTGGTGATTTAGTGCTGTGGCAAAAGTACCTGACACACCACTATCACATTGTTCTTTATAATGAGAACATTATTTTGCTACAAAAAGTTTGCATCTTAAGGATCGGGGCTGGCCTCAGAAGCGGATAATCTGGGTGACTGCGCTAAAAATTCAGGGGAATCTCTCCTTCCAGTCTCATTGAGGAGCTACCTTGTGAATCTGAAACATTTTGGCAGCAGTAGGTGAGGGAAGGAAGCAGGGGCTGCCTTTATTGTAGAAGCAGTATTTCCTTCTGTGGAAATTTTGGCAATTTTCCTTGCAGTCCCAACCTGATACCACGACAGCACTTCACAAGGCTGGGAAAGGAGGGAAAATGAGGAACTGAAATACAGGGTAAAACTAAAGAGGATAGAACAGGGAAGACAGAAAAACAACACAATCAATGAAGAAAAAAAAGAATATGGATTTAGACGGGCAGGAAGGGAAATGATCCCAGAAAATAAAAGAAGGAAGGTAAAGAGGCAAAAAGATTTTTTTTTTAAATCCAGCCTGTCAGTCACAAATACTGAGCACTATTTCCAAAAAGAAAGCCATGTAGGCAATTGGAAATGGAAATAGAAGTAGGGAAGACCACCTTAACAGAAAAAAAGCCTGAAGGCAAGAGGTTTGTTTGTTTGTTTTTGTTCGCTTGCTTTTTAAATAAAAGGGGAGGAGGAGAGGGGGGAAAGCGGTCACACTCTTATAGCTCAACACTGTGTCCCAACTGCAGTCGTTTCTTGTGAACTTTCCAAGAAAGGACCTTCAGACTCCTTCCTCCCAATACCCAAGTTTTCAGATTCAAAGCCTACATCAGACCGAGCATTCCTGCTTGATACATCCTCTTTTTTTCTTATCCTAACCTACACTTCACTTCTGCTGAGATGCAGGAGCGGTGTTAGTGCCTATCTGCACATCCCCAGCGAGGCTTCGCCACTGGAAGAACCCTTGCGGAGCCTAAACAGGCTTTCGCTCTTCCCAGCTGAATGAGGTTTCCATGCGCTGCCTCCCCCCAGATTTATACCCCACCTGCACCACAGGCTTGTAGACAACCTGACTTGGGCTCAGCTTCCCTCTAGCAGCAGGAACACCGAATGTACGGGGGTGCCAGTGCCAGCTCACTCAGGGCAGTGTTTTCTCAAGGCCCAGACCTGCTGGGAACTTACTATGTACATCAAAAATGTCACTCCAGTCTTAACCATGGCTAAATGCTGTAGATTGTATTGTGAAGGACGATCTGTTTACTATGAAACCATTGTAATTTCTGCTTCCATATTTCCTTTACAGAAGTATTCCTGGATGTTACATGATAACCTTATTATGTGAAAGTACATGCAAACTGTAGAGTGTATATATTGTGTCGTTACACGGGGTCCAGGGATGGTACACTGTGTTCCATGGCTTACGCCGGGGCAAACTTCAGCTGTTAAATCCTGAAAGACACCTTGAAGCACAATTTCCTCACCACTGATTTTCCATACAATTTACCACATTCAGTCTTTCCTGTTTTCTTTTATGTGCAGCCTGATCATACTAAAGCCTGATTACAACAGTAATTTTGTGAGGATAAATAGAGTTTTTTCCACATCTCAGTTCATTTAACTATTAACTTATTTGAATGCCTGCAGTTTATCCAGGCAGATCTGTAAGTTTAAAGTCCTATCCAAAATTTAAAAACTTACAAGTTTTTTTCATGCTTTTCTTTCTTTTTCTTAATGGTTTATGGTGCCTTTCTTGCCTTTCATACGAAGCCTCCTGCTGGCCTAAGCATAAACCTGCGCTTAGGTTCAGTTAAGGAGGAAGAGACAGGGCACATGGCAACTGTGTGCCAGTCATGAAACTCCCTTCCCCTCCTTGACGAGATCGAAAAATCAAGGCATCGTGAATTGGACTCCACTCTTCCACCTTCATCTGCATGAGCAGACGGTTGCACCCCCATTGAGCCCGGAAGGCGTCAGTGGGAGAACTGAGCATTGGCCGGCCCTGCCTGAACAGACTCTGTACAGAAACAGGGCCTTGGGTTTTGCTGATAATTGATCTCACGGAAACTTGGTATTTTTGCCTTAAATGACATGCTTGAGTCCTTCTAATTTTAAGTTAATTTATTTAATACAGTTTTGTGCACAAAAGAATGAGTTCTATAAATTATGTATGAAAATGTTAATGTCTTTACAAAGTACTAATAAATCCAGAAGGTCGTATCTTTTCAAATTAAGGTTTAAAATCCTAATTTTTTTCTTTTATGCTCACCATTATTATTTTTGTAGCTGCAAGTCTTATCGTATAGGAATTTTTTAACATAATATTGATAGAAAATAGAAAGAGTAGTGAATATATGAAATTCTGGAGAGGAAGAATTGTTTGTTTGGATTTTTATAAGCTTTGCTCATATTTCCTCATGAGGAATTTCCTGTTTCTACGCTCTCTCTTTAAAAGACAGTGTCGTGACTGACAGTCATTCATTGGTTTCACAAAAGAAGGAGCTGCCTGGCTTTTCAAGTCTTGTCCTGAGCTGCTTATTAAAGTCCAGCTCATGATAGCTAATAAGGATTGTTCATGAATAGGGACAAAGGACATTTTTTTTTTCTGATTTGCAATCCACTTGAGGATTGTTGAAGAGAGAATTTGAACTTAAGCAAGAGCATCAGGAATTAAGCCTTATCCAAATAACTGTTTTCTGATCAGCATGTTTCTTGTACCTGATTGAAGAGAGAACTGAAAAGAATAGTTTTGATGATTATTTGTTTAAAAATTTGTATTTGCTCCTGGCTTATATGATCTATACTTTTTATTTAAATATGAATATAGTGTTTTAGCCTAGGGTTCGAGATTGCAAAGATCATACACTTTTATTCACAGTGCCCACGGTTGTTCCATATGTTTTTGAGATAATCCTACTTAGAGTGACTGCTCTCATTATAGTATGGTGATGAGTAATTCACCTGCTCTTCTGTGGTAAGTCAAATCATACTGAATTGCTGATGTATGGTAGAACATCTGATGTACAGTAGTATTTCTGGATTGGGACCTGCAATCCTTACTCAAGCAAAAATTCTATGGAATTCATTCATTCCATGGAATTCAAGAATTTTTCTTGAATCGGGAGCTCAGATTCAAATCCTTATTTTGTCGGGCATCTGTTTAAAGTGAAAATGGTAATATTCCAGTTATTTCCTGAGGAAACTAATACTTAGCTGAATTTACCCATGTCACATTGACTATATAAAAAATAACGCACAAAGTATTGATGTAAAAAGGGAAGAAGAGAAGGGACATTTTTAAAAAGCACAGAGAAAAGGAGAATAATCAGAAAAGAGGAGTAAGCAGGAAAAGAAAATGTAACAGCAAAGGAACGAAAAAAGGGTTTAAACACCTGAGGCTAAATTCATCCTTGGATGGCTTCACTGACTTCAATGAATTCACTGCCCAACTGGGTGAAGTTCAGCCTCCATTGGGATAATCAGGCTCAGTTCCACTGACCTTAAAGGAACTGAACCCACCTATACCAGGAATGAACTTGCCTCTCTGGGCCAACTTTTATCCTGACTCATATGTCATGCAATCCTTTTGGATTCATTAGGTTTGAATGAAATACAGGTCAGAAAAGAATTTGCCCCAGATATTTCTGCTTCACATTTTTTTTCAAGTGTGTTAATCTACTTAATTCAAATGGATTACAACATCACACAAAGTGCTGTCACTGTCTAAAAAGGTTAATTGGTTTTTGAAATAAGAATTGTCCCCTGCAGCGTCAGTGGAAGCATGCAATATTTTCCTGTTCATTCATCTGGATGCAAATGTGGCCATGGCCACACACAGGACAATTCCAGACATATCCAGTATCATCTGCTATTGGAAGCATTTTTTACTTCTTTGAAAGCTAAAAAGCCAGTTTCATAACAGGCTTAGAAAGCACGAAGGCTGCTTCCACTGACACTGCAATGACATTAGCCAGTACATTACAACGTTAATTGTAACTTCTTGACAAAGTTGAATCCATATTGTTGTTAATAAAAATGATTTGAAAAGTACCATGCTTACTGTTTTTTTTCCTTACATAAATGATTGTATGGCGTAAGCACATATCAGGCAAAAAAAATTTAAACTTGCTCATTGTTTTCCTTTTGAAGTTTTGTAATTTTTTTATTAAATGGACCAAAACACCACAAAGGAAGTTTACCGGAATAAAACGTGCACAAACTAGTCTGATATGTTCAGTTTCTGGTAACTGTTTACAGCAGAGTTTAAACTTCAGGTGTTTCAGCACCTCTATGAAAATTAGTTTGGAAGTTATTATTACCTTCCCTGTTAGATAAACGGGAATTGATTCAGGATCAGCAATCAGGGGCCTGTGCGAGGAGCAGGATTCCCAAGGGAAGGCCCATCCGCTACCTCAGTTTAACTTGAGGCCTAGGTGAAGCCCTTTCCTCTGCGCTGAATCATGAAAGTTGCTCTAGAATGCTACTGCACCAAACCTACAGCCTTCTTTCCCCACCTAGCTCTCCCTGCAGTCCTGCTGAAGATAAGCTTTAGTATTTGAGTGTAAAGTATTAAATATAGAGAGCCTGTTCTTGTGGTGAAGTCACTGCCCCCGTGGAGGCTTCAGAATCAGAGCAAGATACTTCCATGTATAGGTGACCCCCTACCTCTCCGACATATGTCATTTTAGATACTGAAATTTAAAGATGCAGTCGCCAGAAAGGCAGATTTTCCATGCAGCCATTTGTACCCACAGGCTCTGTGAACACTGCCAAGCTCTGCCTAAGAAAAAACACAGGACAGGAAAAAAGGCAAACATGTACACACGCTCTTCTTTTGTAAAACCAGGCGGTCTTACTTCATGTGTACATACAGATAGTAGGGAAAGGTCAGAAGACAGCAGTGTGAAGTTTTTCCTGTTGAGTTACCCTGGTGATCACAACTGCCGGGCACAGGCGGTAATCTGCATCTATAGACACATATATTCACCATTCAGCTCTGTACAATAGGAACACAAGACTGTGCCTAAAAGGGAAATTTAAACCCTCAATCACTTAGCTGATTTTCAGTGTAACTGAAGGGTTATTTTTTTAGGTTTTTCTTAGGGTTTTTTTTTCTACTTTTTTAATGTGAGGGTGATTGAGCACTGACAGATTGCCCCCAGGGAGGTTGTGGAGTCTCCATCCTTGGAGATATTCAGAAGGCGCCTGAACATGGTCCTGGGCAACTGGCTCTTGGTGACCCTACTTGAACAGGGGGTTGGACAAGGTGACCTCCAGAGGTCCCTTCCAATCTCAGCCGTTCTGTGATACACAACTGCCGGGCACAGGCGGTAATCTGCATCTATAGACACATATATTCACCATTCAGCTCTGTACAATAGGAACACAAGACTGTGCCTAAAAGGGAAATTTAAACCCTCAATCACTTAGCTGATTTTCAGTGTAACTGAAGGGTTATTTTTTTAGGTTTTTCTTAGGGTTTTTTTTTCTACTTTTTTAATGTGAGGGTGATTGAGCACTGGCACAGATTGCCCAGGGAGGTTGTGGAGTCTCCATCCTTGGAGATATTCAGAAGGCGCCTGAACATGGTCCTGGGCAACTGGCTCTTGGTGACCCTACTTGAACAGGGGGTTGGACAAGGTGACCTCCAGAGGTCCCTTCCAATCTCAGCCGTTCTGTGATTCTGTTTCCAATATTCTATCAGCTTTAGTACATTCAGTCATACTAAAATCTTCATTAAAGTATCATTAAAGCTTAATTTGAGATTAAATATTAAGACTTCCCTAAAAAATTCAGACCACAATGTACCACCATGACACGAGCCTAGACACCTAGCAAAATTACTCACTGCCACCCTCACTCCCCAGCCGCCTCTTGAGGCTGCCTGCCTTCCCCCTCTCCACCCCACGCAGGCTTCGGGGCCTTCCCACACGTTCAGGACCGAGTTCTTGCTCCTCCCGTCCTAAAACACCGCCTCCTCCCGAGT
>NW_008795021.1:2013002-2040265 GCF_000699145.1 Aptenodytes forsteri | reverse complement strand
TGCCGCCGGCCAAGCTCGGGACGCCGCGGCGCCCCTGTGCTTCCACCTCGATAGCGCACTGGTCGGGGCTCTCATAGGTAATAACGGCCGCACCCCCACTACCCGGGGTGCTTGGCCCCCTGAGGTAAGCGGGTGGGGGAGGGCGAGAGGACCCGGCCGCGGCGAGGTTTGTTCGTGTGGGGCCCTAACCGTCCCTCTGTGCCCGAGGAGGTGCATCGCTGCCTTCCGTCTCCCTGGCTGTGGAAGGGCCCCAGTGCCTTGTGATCCCCTTACATCTTTCTCGCCTGGGGATGGCAGGATGCTTTTGCAGAGTACTGGCTGAGGAGTGGAGCTCTCCCGCTCACCAGGGTAGCCAAGCTTTTCCTCCCTAAAGTGGTTGGGTTGATGTCTGTTTCCCATGGCCACCAGTCTGTAAGTGGGCTGAAGCCCCTCTTTAGTCACGTGGAGGAAGGGTGGCTTGAGCTGGTTTTGCTGCTCCAGCTCTTCAGCTGAGGTGCCTTCCCCTGCCACACGCACCTTGTGTTTTGTTAAATTGCCAAAAACGTTACCTGCGTTTACCAATAGTTTGGAGTCGCAAATTCTTTTATTTATGGATGCATGCACGCATATGAAGGTTTTAGGTTTTGGTCACAACCAAAATACTTACAGTTACCGTGTGTAGTTTTTGACAGCTTGGCCTAAATCTCTCCAATACCTGCCATGTATCTTTATAACAGGTCAGGGTGGAACTAAAATAAGAGAACTTGAGGATTCTTCGGGTTCCAGAATAAAGGTACCATGTGCTGTATGTCATCCAAGCCTGGACTCTGTTGGGAACATACTTGGTTTTACTTTCATGTAAAGCAGAGTTACTGCAGCAAGTTGAAGAGTGTTGCAAATAGCTACAATAATTCTTCTCTTTGACAAGAATTGGTAAAAAGGAAGTGGAATTGAGGGTTTAACTTGACTGGTATATGAAAGTAGGAAAAGCTTACTGATTTTTCTTTCCCCCCCTTAAGTATGCATTAATTTCCCTTTCTTTTAGATAGGGAATTAAAGGGCCTTTACCTGAGAAGTTCAAATTCAGAAAAAAATCAAAGACTGTTTTCAGTATATGTTCTTCTATAATGTTTATCTTCGCAGTATTAAAAAAAACTCAGTAAGGTTTTATGAACATAGGTTATAAGGGGAACTTACGAAGCTGAAGTAAAGATTTTTGGCAGCGTTGCTGTGCAAAACAAAGCCAAGATGTTGATTGACGATGCTGTTGCAAGATCGGGACAAAACTACATTAGAGGTGGGACTGAGAAAGGTAAGAAATGTGTTCTGGGGGAGAAAAAAAAAAGGCTGTGGATTGTCTTTCCATATATTTGGTAGTTTGCTGGAGTGTTTTTATATTGTTAGTATTTTACCGAAGTGAATTAAGTTTCACCTTGTTCTTGGACAATGGCATAGCTCCTTAAAACAGAAATATCTAGACATCTTCCCTTCTCAGCTATGAACAATTTCCCCCCCTCAAACTGCCAGACTTCAGTGAAAATCTGTTCCTTTGTGTTTTCAACAATTTGAATGAATGCAGAATGTTATACTAGTTTCTTGCATTATCAGTCCCATTCCCCCAAAATACAAGTACTGGTTCTAGTTTAAGTTTTAATGTAGTATCTGTGCAGTATTAAAATTCAACAAGCGTCTATAAATGTAGTCTGTAAAGCAAATGTACTGATTATAGCATGGACAATGCTGACTTCTTACTATTTTCATGGGAAGTTGGCATTTAAGATTTGATGTTGCACATCATGCCTCACTTTACTAGGCTTTATTTTGTTAACTTTGTCTGTTACGTGGATATATAAGTAACAATTGTATGTTGAGATGCTGCTTATGTTATTGGTATTCGTCTTGTTTGCCTGTGCAAAAAGTCATTGGGAGCACATACAACATCCATCATAATTGTTGATCTGAGGCACTGATGAGGAAGAAGGGATCTGAGAGTTGTGTTCCAGCGTTAGAATAAGGAATGGAGTAGTTGTGAGTTTTGATTTTAGAAGTGCCCCAGAAGGTGGATGAGCGTGTTTCAAGAGGCTAGAAATAGTTAACACTTCCTTAGTATGTGTGACTGTGTCTTCCCCATGTTTCCTGTTTTTCCAGTAATACATAATTGTGTTGCCATTTATATCTTCAGTGTAAAACCTTTCTTTCTTAAGAAGTGTTAGCCTCGTCAAAAAAGAGGTATAGAGTGTAACTACACTGGGACTTTATTGTGGTGACATTGGACGCTTTAGAAGTAAACTGTGCTCTTGTAGCTGTTAAAAATAAAGCTTTCTGTCTGCATATCATCTACTGGGTTCACAAGATTTTCAAAAGCCTGCTGCATAACAAGCCTTATTTATAGCTGGAGAAGCAGCATTTTGGAACCTGTCATTGCTTTCTTTAAGTAGCTAAAGATGTTGAAATGCTTCTTTTTTTATCAGAACTGGATTTGTACAGGTTTTACTGATGTTTCAGGCTAAGACCTAGGGAAGAAATTTCTATTTAAATGCTTCATGTCCATTCAAAATCACATAAGAGGCCTAACAACAGATAAAGAAAATAAGGTATTTGTTTTGAGGGGAGTTCGCCCCCACCCTCTGACAGATTCCGTCAAACAGCAGCATTTTGGTACTAACTCCACAGGAAAAACCTTGGACGTTATCAAGAGTGAAAACAACCCAAAGAAATCGGTGATTAACTGGGCCTCTCTTCGAGAAAACAAAGCTAAATATGAAGCTATGAAGTGGGCAGGTTAGTTTAAAAATTTTGATTGTATGGTACTTGTCTTCATATGATAAATCTGTTGAATGCTTAAACATTTTTAATTTTTGCTTTGAGATGACTGAATCTTTCAATGTCCAAATTAGTTAAGTATTTGCAGTGAAGTGACCATGTCAGCATTTCTCAGCATGGTCATGGAGGACACTGTAGTTGCTTACTTAAACTTACTACTCAATTGGTATTTTTACTTCATCCTTTGAAAACGCTGTTGTTTTGTGCGTGGTCGCAGCAAAAATCTGAGAACTGTTAAATATTATACTATATATGTTAGTAGAAATTACTTTGGAACTTGAAATGTGGGGAGGTAGTTCTTTTGCAGATACTCTGTTTGTCTCAGCCTTTGTCTTTTATATGAACAACAATAGTCTTCCACTGCTTTTGACTGATCTCCTAGTACAAGGCACTGTCTGGGTTTTGGGATTTCCATCTTAAGCTTTAGCAGACTTACCCTGAATCTGTAGCATTTCTTACTGACTCAAGTTTACTTTTTCTGATTGTTTAAGACTTGCCTCCGATTGAGAAAAACTTCTATAAAGAATCATCAAGGACTGCATCTATGTCACAAGAAGAAGTGGAATTGTGGCGGTAAGATCATTTCTATAGGGAATCATCTGCTTGGTAAAAATAATTATTAAGGTATAAAGTCCAGAAAGTGGAAGATAAAATACTGAGACAGAAGCATTAATCTTAGAGTCTTGTAATAACTTAGATCTTCTTATGAGCTCTTTCTTAGGAGTTAAACAATAACTAGCAGATGAGATTATATTAGTTGGTTGGGAAATTAACTGTAGGGATTAGCTGCTTCTCTAAAAGTGTTTGATCTAGTTGACTTTCAGAAGGGAAAAAAATCAAGACAGTTCATTGGCTTTTGGCTGTTTCTTTGCATTTCATGAGACAGCATGTTCATGTTTTCTAGGTCCTTCCAAATATTATTGTTCACATGTTGAATACCTCTTGGCTGCCATTTTTTTCCCATATATTTTAGTCAAATACCATCTTCAGAACAAATTTCAACTTCTATTACTGTTGTCTTCCTGTCTGTGTATCTATCTTGTCTTTGCAAGTACATCCTGGTGAGTACGTGCCTCAGTTACCTGTATCCGTTCATTTTGATCCAGCAATCTACATCATTACTTTGCAAGAAAAGCAGATTGTCTGTTTCAAGTGATCGGTAATAGTTTCAACCCTTTTCAGTAGTTCTGATGAAGTTGGTAAATGTTCTTGAAGTGTTACTTTTATTACTTTTCTTTTTGCGCGGTGTCTGGTTTTGCTCTTGCACGCCCACCAGAGAAACTTTGCCACAGTGAGCGAAGCATGGAATTGACACCTGTTTCGTTAAAGTATATGTACGTGTTATTGTTCAAGCTAGTCAAGAGCAACAGAAGGTTGTTCTGTAGGCTCAGAACATGCATTGAGGAATAGCGCTTGTGTGATAAAGGAATGGCTTTTTTTTCCTTTTTCATCTAATCTGTATGCTTTAAGGAAAAAGACAGTAATTGAAAAAAAAAAAAAAAATTGTAAACATGAGGAGAGGTTGAATTACCCGTTCTTTTCCTAGCCCACACCCCACTTGAAGTAAGACTATTTGCTGAATGGAATCTTTAGAAGAGTACAGGACTGGAATGAAGATAAACTATTTATGCATATTCATACCTCTTAATTGGGGGGAGCGTCAGAACCTCAATTTTTAATGTAGCTTTTTGTGTGTGGTGTTGTGTTTTGGGGTTTGTTTGTTTGTTTTTTGATGTTTTGGGTTTGGGTGGGTTTTTTTTTTTTTTTTGGAGCTTGTCTTACTGACCACGTTCTTTTTTCTAAATTGTTCTGTTTGTGTTTTCTAGAGTGTCCAGGGAGCTACTCTGAAAATATTTCGGGAAGGCTTTTGTCAGAATATAGGGTTCTGACAAAGAAGTCCAATCCATTCCTATGAGTTCTAGGTTGTCTTTAGGTTTAAAAATTTGTCACAGTTATTTAATTTGTAATAGAGTATATTTAAAGTCTAATATGACAGGACTGCAGTTCATGTTAATATCCATATATAACTTCAAATTAGTCATTCTTAAGAAAGAATGGTAATTGATGGCTCCAGGAGAAGTGTTTCTGTAGTAAGGCTTTCTTAAAAGTTAGAAGAATACTTATAAGTCTCATTCAAGAGCCTGAACTTGTTTTTTGTTGTTCCAGAAATTTAAAAAAAAAAAGTCAGAAAGGCAGTCTTTTAGCTCTAATTTTTCAGATAATGAGGCTTTAAAGCAATTGCACTTCTCTAATTCTATACAGGAAAGAAAATAATAATATAATTTGTGATGACTTAAAAGAAGGTGAAAAGCGCTGCATTCCCAATCCTGTTTGTAAATTTGAAGATGTATTTGATCATTATCCTGATGTTATGGCTAATATAAGAAAAGTTGGTTTTCAAAAACCTACACCAATTCAGGTACTTCTTCAATTTTGATGACTCTTTAACTGAAGCTTAAGAGAAAAGTACATTTAAGTATTTGTTGTTTTATGTTAGTCCCAGGCATGGCCAATCATACTCCAAGGAATTGATCTTATTGGTATAGCACAGACTGGTACTGGGAAGACACTAGCGTACTTAATGCCTGGATTCATTCACTTGACTTCACAACCAATGTAAGGACTACTCACATGTCTGACTTGTTTAGCTGTGGATACTTCCCCCCCATCATCCCCCATGTGGTGGTTTTCTAGTAAAGAAGATAATTTTTTTCCAATTTATGATTTATTATAGACCTGGTGGAATAAGTACCAAATTTGTCACCATAGATTCCCTTAGTAGCAGTGTACTGAGAAAGTCTAGAACAGCATAAAAATATTCAATGTCAGATGTGATGGACTTTGCCTAGCCTTATATACCCACAGTCTAAAGATGCTTTATTGCAGATCCAGAGATCAGCGTGGGGGGCCAGGAATGTTAGTCCTTGCTCCCACTCGAGAACTGGCACTTCAAGTACAAGCAGAGTGTTCAAAGTACATGTACAAAGGAATTAAAAGGTAATCTTATTTGTCACTTGCTTTTTAAGTATTTTTTTCCTACCACTTGTGGCTTAATTCACCTACTAAAATAATTACATTTGCTAAGAGAGGAGGGGAAGGTAGTAAATGCAGAGTTCATATTTTCCCAGTTTTTAGAATGCCTGTTTTGACTACTCATGGTGAAAATCTATTTCTTACATAGTTGGAGTTCTCTGTGTTATAGCTTTCTCTGTTGTTTCTTGTCCTTCTGTGTGGACAGCTGAAAAGAGTCTGGCTGTGTCTTCTTGGCACCTTGCTGTTAGGTAGCTGTAGACAGCAATAAGATCTCCCTGAGCCTTCTCCTCTTCAGGCTGAACAAATCTGGTTACCAGCTTCTCACGTCATGCACTCCGTCCTCTTGACCATCTTGGTAGCTGCTTGCTGGGCTTGCTCCAGTATGGATATGTCTGTCCTGTAATAGAGGTGGGGGGTACAAAAACTGGATATTGTCCTTGAGGTGTGGTCTCACAAGTACTGAATAAAGGGGAATAATGAGTTCGCTCAGCCTGCTGGCTACCTTCTCCAGTAGTACACAGCTGGCTTTCTTTTCTGTGGGGTTACGCTGCTGAATAATGTTCAGTTTCTTGCCCACCCAAGTCTCTTCTGCAAAGCCATCTTCTAGCATGTTGGCCCTCAGCTGTGGGGTAATTCCATCCCCATCCTTGCTTTTGTTGAACTTCATGGGATTCTGTCAGCCCATTTCTCTAGCCTATTGTGGTCCTTCTGAGTAACAGCCTAGCCCTCTAGTGTATCGACTGCTCCCCCAATTTGGTTTCATCCACAAACCTGCTGAGAGTGTAGGTCTTCATTTAAGCTGTTAAACAGACATTACTGTACTCCAAAACTTAGTTTTAGGGCTCTCTGGTAACTTTGTATAGCATTCAGAATTAGTCTTGTAGTCATCAAATACTGAAATGTACATTCTGCTTTCTTCCCAAAAATACTAAGGAGTTTTACAGAGCGTGTTAAGTTTGTGTGTAAGCCTAATCCCTTATCGAGTGCGTTGATGGTTTTAACAGGAAAAACATCTGACTTTTGATGGTACTGTTTAGAAAATCATGCATCCTTTCATACGTTCATCTATTTTTGGTGTGAATATTTTCAGAATAGCCCAAAACATACTCGTAGCTTAATAGCTATCTTCCTTCCTTTCATGATTACTTTCACTGCAGTTTCAGCAGAAAGCTAATGCTGAACTGATGAGGGAGTATCATTCAGTGTTAAGTCCACTATTTACTGTGATACTGTCAGTCACACTTACTGTATTCCTTCCTCTTGGTAATACCAGATGATACTCTTTAAAATGAATCAACATGGTGGCATTTATTTTGAAAAAGATTGACTTTAGTTGAACCGTAATACACTGCTTTCATAAAACACTTTATTTTTCAGTATTTGCATATATGGTGGTGGGGACCGAAAAGGACAGATCGACGTGGTTACCAAAGGTGTGGATATTGTTATTGCTACTCCTGGCAGACTGAATGATCTTCAAATGAACAACTTCATAAATTTGAAGAGCATAACATACTTGGCAAGTAGCTGATACGGAATGAGTAATGCACCAGTTGCGAAATGGTTGGCTTAGTGTGAACTTAATCTTTAATGAAGTTTTCTTTAAACTTTTTAAGTCTTAATTACAGTATATCTTAACATTGAGATTGCTGTTGGGGGGATGGTTCATAGTTACCGTAATTGCATTGCAGATGTGAGATATTCCCTAGAAAAAAAGTAAAATAGGCTTCTGGCGCAGTAAGCATTTTAAAGATGCTAAATTGTTATCTCACATTACTGATGTTTGCTGTTTTAAAGTTCATGTTGTCAAGATCAGTTATTAGTGGATGAAATGCCTTTCCCAAGTTGTCTTTTCATTTTCTTTTAAATGTTACCAATGACTCAGGTTCTTACTAGAACTTGTGCAGTAAGCACCAGTGGCAAACAGATATTTAAATGTCTGGATGACTGACTTTCTTTTGATCTCAGTGGGAAAATAGCCATGTAAACATTGTTATGAATCCTTATGTCTTCATTTCGTTCCTGCCTCTTGCTGTGCTGGACACTTAAAACCGTTGCTATTTTGTAATATACTTTCATATATTCAAATTATTTCTGAGTTGTCTGTTTAACTGGTGACTTGTTGCCTAGTTTGACAATTTGGCCTGCTTTCCCTCCCTTGTCTCCACCCCCACTCCCTGCAAAGGGTTAAACACTCATTGTGCTGTAACAAGTTAGCTCCAATTCTAGCTAATACTTGTGAGCTTACTGGCAAGGCCAGTGGTGGTATAGCATCACTAGACACTTGGCCATCTGGGAAAAAAAAGAATATTATTGGAAAGAGTAGCCTCATGTAGAAGAGAAACATGTAATCGCTAAGCAGAAGGAAGAAAGGCCTGAAAACCTGCTTTCTGAGAACTATAGGAACATTAGTAATCTTTCTCTACCAAAGTGAAGTATGGTCATACTGCAAGCACACACTGCTTTGTAAATCAAAGAATATGTATGTAACCAAAATCAGATGTTTCAGTATGTGCAGGATATACTGTAGTATGACATTACTAAAAAGAATTAGCTATCAAATTGAAAACTATGATGATGTAAAGCAGGAGAAAACCATTTGTTGTTGTACTACTAGCAGTCAAATATTTTCAAAAGATTGAAACCAGTGCAAGGACCGTGTTTTGTGAAGTGGTTAATGTCTCATGCCTCAGACTTCCTGGAAATGCTGTGCTTCTTTAGGTCCCATATGAAAAGTTGGATACGCAAAATTCTATTTTTTTTAATGTTACCATATATTTTTCCTTGCACTGTCTTGTACTTTTTAATATATAAGATGTTTTCTGTTTCCACAGCTTCATTGTCAATTTTCAGCCAACAAATAATTTAATTTTGCAGCCTTATTTCAGAGAAGAGAGGGTTATTAGATTTCAACTTTAACACCTTGGATGAAGAATGCTCTTCATTGAAGAGCTTCATTTACAGTTTCCGTTTAAAGATATTGATGAGTCTTGTGAATGCACCCAAAGTGCACTGAGTATTATTTGCTGATATTATATAATTGTTTCCCAAAGGACTTCCAAGGTCAGAGACTGGGATACAATTGTTTGTTTAAAAAAAAATACAAACAAAAAACAAACTCTGTTAGAGTTAATTATATTTGAATATACACTGTACAGAAGGTGAACTGGAGGCAGGGAATTTGTCTTCTTGCCTGACAGAACCATCAAGTGAGTTGCAGCCTTGATTCAGACTTTTAGGAACCCATTTATTCAAGATAAGCTGCTGTTTTTCATGATTTCAGAAGAAAGACTAGGAAATTCTGTCATATATGGCCTTTTGATCATTTACAATACGTCATTTGAAGATTGTTTTCTGTTTTGCTGTGTCCAGTGTAAATCGGTATTCATTCATCAGTAATCCATGTGCTTTTTTCTTTTGACTTTATGCTCATAAAGCAGAAGTAGGGGAATTGGAGTTGTGCATGAATAATAGGGAAGCATTTAGAGGAAAGAGTATACTAAAAAAAAAAAAATACAAATCATGAAGTAGGATATAGAAAGTAGATTAGAGTAGTCTTTTTATTCTTCAAATACAAAAAAATAGTGTAAGACTTACCAGTAAGTATTTAAAGCAGAAGAAAGAAAATAACTTTCACACGAAGAACTGACTTGTAAGAATTTCTTGCCAAAAATAGAACTGAAATGAATAATAGTAACAAACAAGTAAATATGTATAGATAACAAAAAATGTAAGATTATGTTAGCTGGGGGGAGATTTAGCTTATAAACCAGGACCCAGCTATGAGGCGTTTGGAAAAAATAGTGCTAGTATCTATCTTATATCTATTACAGCCTTTATTCTTTATTAAGCAGCTCCCAGAAATAAGGAAAGTAAACTTCAACTACCCTGATCCATCTAATACACATACTTACATGCTTTCTGCTCCCTTTCCAGCAAAGTACCAGCGTGCTTAATAGCTTAGAAAGCTTCTGCTGCTGAAAGGGGCATAATAGCCAACTCGTATATATAAAATTAGTGATGTTTCAGCCTTGCCATTGTATTAGAATCCAAGTAATTACTGACATCTCCATGAGTCCTTTGAAAATAAAGAGAATTAAATCAAGAACGAGAATTCTTATCTCCTGTCTCTCAGCTGATGATTTGTTATTATTTCAGATATTTACATAGATAATGTACTAAAAACCTTTAATAGAATAAAACATCTGAAAAGAATGGAGCAGCAAAACCAGGACAGTAGAAAGGGATTGTCATCAAAGTCTTATGTTTCCACCTAAGTGACTAGAAAATGTCAATACTTAAAAGCATGATCCATATAACTGATGTATATAAACTCTATTTGAAAATTAAAGGAGAAAAATCAGTCTTGGATGGCAGCCTTCTTCCTTCGTATGTCAATGTTTTCAGAGTCTCAAGTGTGCTTGCGTATTAGAAAAAAGATCAGTTCCAAATAGTTGTACTCAGACCTTCAGCTCACTTGTTCTCTTTTGGTTTTTTTACCAGATGAAACAAGTTCGAGCTCTGGGAGTTCTGCAGTGTCCTAGTGTGAGCCAGAATGTACCGTCTGGCTTTATTCTTACTTCTAATGAGGAACTAAATTAATAACTGATATATTAGTCTGGTATGAGATCTCTAACAAGGTAGAAATGAGATTTCCCCTTTAAATTACTAAACATTTCTTACCTGAAAGTGTGTTGTGTGGGGTCCCCCCCCCAGGTTTGGTTGGCTTTGGTTTTGTTGGTTTTTTTTTTTCTGGTGGGGTTTTTTTTTAATTCTGTGCTTAATTTTAGGTACCAACCAAAATATTGTTGAAACAAACAGTTGTTTCTTCTTCATTGACTTTAAGTGCTCTTAAAGGTGCTGTGGATTTTCTTCTGCCTGCAAATGTATTACTAAATGAAAAAGCTTCAAGGAAATTGAGGAGGTGAAATAGAAGTTGAACGGGTTTTGCAATACATTACGGAGTGGATTCTGCAATTAAAATTGTTGCCATTAAAATGGTCTGCTATGTAATGCCTTGCTGAAACCCTTATCTAAGGAACTAGACATAATAAATAACCTTGTTCTGAGCAGGTTTTAGATGAGGCTGACAGAATGTTGGATATGGGATTTGAACCTCAGATAATGAAGATCCTAATAGATGTGCGGCCTGACAGACAAACTGTTATGACAAGGTATGTGAACATAATAGTGCTCAGTACTTGAACACTGTAAAGGCAAGGTTACTGAACAAGTTAACTGCAAAACAAATGTGTCAGTTTTAATAAAACTTGTATTAGCCTAAATGGGAATGGCATCAGTTTTCTTCCTAATTCTGTTTAGTCAGTCCTAATGAGTCATTTGACAATTTTATTTTCATTTCTTACCCCTTATCTGATGTTTTGCATTAACTATAGAAACAACTGAGTTCTTCCCAAAAAGGAAGGTGTCCTGGGAGTGCTAGAATTTGCCATATCAATTTGAAATGCCAATTTCCACTTCTCCATCTGGGACCAAACGTGCATCCTAACCTTCTGATCAGTATCTGTGCTAATCTGTACCTGGATTAATTTTGAAATTATGCAGCTTTTGGGAGCTTAACAATAGAATATCCCAACAATAATTTTTGTTATTGTATTTTGCATTGGAGCTGTTGTTTTAGAGAGAAAAACAGACTAGAAGCTTTCTTCTTGGGTATTATTGAACTACTAAACTCACTTTTGGCTTCATTAGAAAGGCTCCATAACTGTTGCCTGTACTTTTAACCTAGAAAGTTATCTTTAAAGCTTGAGTGCTGTCTACTAAGAACTTCTTAAGATTATTTCTAAATGTTATATAAGCTCACTACTGTTAGTGCATACTCAAGTGTTTCACTGGTGTATAAGAAAGAAAGGAAAGAAGAATGTGATGAAATTAATGAATTGGAGAAGATTTTGCATTCTGTTTTCATGTGTGCGTTTTCCTCTTCACCTCCTGTTTAGTGCTACGTGGCCTGATGGTGTTCGTCGCCTAGCGAAATCCTATTTGAAAAATCCTATGATTGTATATGTTGGCACTCTTGACTTAGCAGTAAGTCATTCTGTTCTTTTTTTTTTTTTTTTTTTTTTTTTCTTTTGGAGAAGAACCTACAGTTAAACCACGAAATACTTTGCTTGTAACTGTATGTAAGTAAATGCATGTAACTTCAAAATCAATCCAAACTTTCAAAAAACAGCTCCATATTACTCTTTTAAAGCTTCATTAGAAGTTTAGAAAGAACTAAAAAAAAAAAGTAGAAAAGAACTTTGTTCTTATGTTTCTGTAACAAGATCTTGAAGTCCTAGATCTTCAGTAGAAGATGTCACAAGCGGCATGTATCAATCAAATTGAAGTTTGAATATTGTACTTCACAGTGCCACGTGTTCTTGCCTGAACCTTTGTGCAGCCTTTCTTCTGTTCAGCAAGTTCTTGTTCCTTACTTTTCCTTCTGAAGGTCGTCTTTCTAATGCGTACAGATACTTATCTGGATCTGTGTTTCTTAACTGCTGCTTTCTCAAAGAGAGTGGAAGCTCTCTACTAAACTCCTGGAGGGCACTTGTCTAGAGCAGAAACCTACATGTTAGAGTAAGAACTGTCTTTAAAGTCCAAAACTTCTAATGTGTAGATGTAGTTGCATACTTGTCATGCTTGCGCAGCTATGTGTAGTTGGCTTCAGTACCAGCAGAATTTACAGAAATAGTAGTTCTTCCAAGATCTCCGCATCCTGGTCCAGAGATTGCTTTCAGTTTGGTTCTTAAATTACGAAGTTTTCCTTTTCAGTTCCACTTTTTGAGTGATAGGGAATGAGGAAACTTAGTGTCCAATACACTTTTAGGTAGAAATAGGGGGAAAATGTACTTTTCATCTGTTCTGTTCAGAAGTGCTTTTGTCAAAGGGCATTACTTGTCAAAGACAGAGGATTGGAATTTGAAAGATAGCAACTGCTAATGCAGCTCTCTTGTCTAATGCATTCATCTCTTTTACAGGAGATTCTCTTAATTGAAGAGGTGACCTCTGGGGTGGAGGGGGGAAGGGTTCCCATGTGGAGAGAGAATCTTTATATGTACTTGACTGATTCTTCAGCCCTTGCTGCAAGATCATGATGCAGTGCCATGAGAATGTCTAGACCTTTGTACTACTTATATAGTATACCTTAAACATTCTATGGCAACCTTCAAATATAATGGAGTAAAGTTTTTTGTTTTTTTTTTTTAATTAACAAACTGTTGTTGGAAGAATTGGACATAACTGATAATTTCAAATAGATAACAATCTTCCTTAAAAGCTTGTCCTTTCAAGTAAGACTGCCATTGTTCCAACTTGCTCTGGAGTAACATAAAATATACTCAAATTAAGTACTTCAATCTGATTTTCACTAATATTAGGAATAATTATTTCACCTCACTAGTCTGTTCATCTGTACCTTCTAAATCTCTGCAAATACATGATTTGGCAAACTGCTTAAAAATAAATTTTTACTATTCCTCTAAAGCAACTAGGAAACAACAAATAAATCTGCATTGTTTGAACTCCAAAGTGATGTATATTTTGGTTTTAAAATAGTTTTTCATGGTATCATGTTACTAATTTTATAACATCGTAATATGGGAATTAACAGAAAAAATATTATTCAAATCTGTTTCTACTTAACATGCCTTTTTGCTGTTTAACAGGCAGTAAATACAGTAGAACAGAGAGTTATTGTTATCACCGAGGAGGAAAAGAGAACTTTCATGCAATACTTCATTGACTCTATGAAGCCAAAAGATAAGGTCATCATTTTTGTGGGAAAAAAACTTACGTATGTAATCACTTCCCAGTATTACATCTGTTCACTTTTTTCTAACAGAAGTACTGGATAGTTTCTTAGTTCACATAATAATTACTAAATGTAACAGCTCTTGTCAGCAATGTGTTGGTAGTAGTAGTATTTTTATTTATTTATTTATTCATTCCTCCAGACTGACTGGTAGTTTGTATCCTTTTTAATATCATTCGTGGTGGTGGTGGTAAATCTCAATTTCACATAGTTAAAGTAGATATTAAGATTCTTGGGGATACATTAATGTGATGTACTGTTTACTTTCATATGAATACAAGACCTGATTGGTGGAGGGTGGTAGTCATTGTACTGTATATGAGCTTTTTGAGTGAACAACACAAAAATCATCTATTATATAAATAAAAGCAAACATTTATGTGGGGAATAGTCTTGCTTTCATACTGTTTTATAATAAATACCAGCTGACCTAGGTGGGGTTTTGTCCTTAGGCACACGTTTAGCTTTTGTTGTCACTATCTTTTGGATCTAAATCTAGATGCTGCGCTTACTTCTTTTTAAGAACCATTGTTTTATTTCATCCTAGAGCTGATGACTTAGCAAGTGACTTTGGTCTCCAAGGAATTCCAGTACAGTCACTTCATGGTAACAGGGAGCAGTGTGATCGAGAACAGGCTTTAGATGACTTCAAGAAAGGTATGTTTGTACCGAAGTACTGGTTTGTTTAGCCCGGGTTTTTAAAGCTTGTCATGTGCAGAACTTTGTCTGTTTGTAAGTGCCACGTCTCTTCAGTACCATTGAAATGAAAATATCAAAGAGCTCTGAATGATATGGTTACTTTGTTAATTTGACAAAAAAAACCAGCAAACAAGAAGAGATTGCTCTTCAATAAAATTTGGAATGTCTAAGCGTTAAATAATTTAAAGTAAGGCTTATTTTATTTTTGAAAACTCTGTGGAAAAGTCAATATTGTGTTAGTCTACAGAATGGTAAATGTAAGTGTCAAATGATGGTGCTTTCAGTGAAACAGTTCTGCTCTTGATTATGCCAGTAGGGTTATACTTTGGGGTTATGTGATCACATGCTAATAAAACACAGAGTAGCCCTATGATAAGGATGCCAGCTGAGAATATAGTTGCTGAAGTCTTCTGTTCTTTTCGGACTCTTTATATCAGCTAGGCATGTTTCTTGGTTCTCCTGCACCCTGCTGTTCTACTTGTGAAATACAAATAACAGTAAAATGACATTTTGAGTGCTTACTTATCACCTCGTGTTTGAAGCTAACTCAGTGTGACGTGCAACAAGAGTATTTTTCCTTTATGTGTTAAGAATAAGTGCATTATACACTAGAAAACCAATAGACAGGAGTATATTTTCTGTTTATTCCATAAACTCCCATTCTCTCTCCGTTGTACTTATTTTAGGCAAAGTCAGAATACTGGTAGCTACTGACTTAGCATCCCGTGGCCTTGATGTGCATGATATTACTCATGTTTTTAACTTTGACTTCCCTCGCAACATTGAAGAATATGTTCATAGAGTAGGTCGTACTGGAAGAGCAGGGTAAGTGTTTACAAGAAAATAGTAATATATTGTCAATATTTTATGCACTGCATGGGTGTTTCTCTTGTCAAGTGCTAGAGCTACAGGTGATGTGGAGTGGGGGAGTGAAGACTCCAGAGTCTATCAAAAGTATGTTTCGGATAGTAACACGCTGCTTTATTTTGAAATTAGTTCACTATTAAATTTAAGGCAAACAAGTTTTCCACTTTTCTGTTATTTCATTGAAGGGGATGGGAATGAGGGATGTTTGAAAGCTGGTTTAAATGTGGGGAAGAATTACAATTAAAAACAACTTCTGTGTAGATACTCTGAAATGTTATGTCCTTGTTTCTCTCTTCGTGAGCCGCTGAGTTGTTTAGTTTCCTAGACAGCCCATTGGGAAAAACATATAAATTCAAAGTTTTCAGCCTATCATGGTGGTATGGTTTGGTGTTGGGACTTTCGAATGCTGCAGGTTGGCACAAGTGTGATTTTTTTTTTTTCTTGTGTGTTTATTTTAATCATGACATGAATGTATGTCTCTTCATACTTAAATATGTTGTCTTTATGCTAGGTTTATTGTCTAAAAGTCTGAATTAGTTGTGCCTTTGCTCCATTTTAGGTGAATTGCCATATTCTGATCTTTATGAAAAGTTGCTTTCTGTCATGTGCATAGTAAATACTCAAGCCAGTTTTATCTACCAGTTCAATAATATTGCCTGTAGTATAATTTATTACTGTATAGGTCAGTAGGAAAAGCCTAGCAGCAGCAGTTTTGAAGATCAACAGTTATTTCATTCCTTCTTCAGACGTACTGGGGAGGCAGTAACGCTTGTCACGAAGAATGATTGGAGGGTTGCATCTGAGCTGATTGACATTCTGGAAAGAGCAAACCAAGTAAGAATACGTCTTACTGGGTAAGATTTATACTGGTTCTGGGTTACCACCTGAAACGGCTCATGAAGGTCTAAGCCTACTTAGACCTTTCTTGGTAAGTGTTTGTAGTGTCTTGGGGAAAAAAACGAGTACTTAAGTATCTCTTGTCCTGGGTATCCTTAGCTGTGTGTTTTACCTTACAGATGAGTCCCAGAAAAGAACAGGGAACTCTTAATCAAAGCCTTCCATGTCCAAAGAAAAAGTAACTAACATACACACACACATAGGGGTCTGCAGAGGAATAATATGATCCATTTTATTTCATAATATTTTATTCCAGTATTTCACTTCTGGACACATGTACCAATGTTCTTGTTTAACAGTGTAAATATTAACAATATTTATATCAGAAGAAACTCAACTATCTTTCAGTTTATTATATCTGACAGTTGTGATAGCTTGGAAAAGTACATGCAGATATCTTTCTTACAGATGTTTGTAAATAGTATGGGAAATTGGACTGGAATGTGATTTGTTTCCTTATTTTAAAGAAACTTTTTTTTCTTGCTACCATATCTGAGAAGCCAGAGACAATTATGTTGCTGTTTCTTGCTGTAACAAGAAACAGTATTTTGCCTGACTTATAGTAAAACCCCAGTTCATGCCCTGACTTAAGTTGAAATTCTTTCTTTTTTTTTTTATTATTATTTGGGGGGATGGGAGTTTGAGTACAAACCAAATGGCTTTTACCTAGGACCTGTGATTGTTACTGTGGACACTTACTCAAACTTTAAACCCTGAGTTAGAACTTCACCTAAATCTTCTGTTTTACAACTCTTCTTTGAAAGATGTTATGCCACTTATTGCAAACCTGATAAGATGCTTTTGAGGGAGGGGAAAAAAAAACCCAACAACCAAGAGTTGTCCCCTAATAATTTCTTAAAGTTGCAGGTGGGGGGGGCAGGGCATGTTTTGGTTGGTTGGGGTTTTGGGGGTTTGTTTGTTTTGTGTTGTTGGGGGTTTGGGGGTTTGTTGGGTGGTTGTTGGGGGGGGGGGTTGGCTTTTGGTTTGTGGGGTTTTTTTGGTTTTGTTTTTGGGGTTGGGGGGGGGTTTTTTTTTTTTTTTTTTTTTTTTAGAAAATGTAAGAGATTAAACCAGTAATGATAATTTGAAGCCACTTAAATAGAACTTGGAGGTGCCTTATTCTGTATTCTGAGTCAGCCGTTAGTATCCGTGCCTTGTCTACTGCTGCAGAGTGTAAAGTCCCCAAACTTTTTTAACATGTGATAGTTCAACCGGGAACGGGTCTCTGAGTTCAGAGGAGAAAAGAGCATCTCTGAATCCTTACTTTCAAGGGTAACTGTTAGTCACAGCATTCTCAAACTTTTAGTTATAGCTGATAGAAGGGAAGTATCCATACAGGCGGGGGTTTTTCCCCCCCATGACAGTGAAAGTACCATTACTTCAGTCTGAAAGCATCATGTAAAAGGGAAGGAGAGTGACTGAAAACATGATCTGAATGTTCGGAATACTTCAATTTCAAAATGAGTAAGGTGCATTTGTTAGCCAGATGTTTTCCATGATTTTGAATGTACAGATAATCTCCCTAAAGAAAAACAGGCAGAACAGAAAGATTTCTGTATCACGCTGTGGGGATCTTTTTATATATATATATATATAGCTTATATAATAATAATAATATAATAAGCTTAATAAAGCTTATTAAGAAGCATGGACAAGATTTATTAGGGAATCAGGTGGAAAAACACTGATCTCTGTAATACCAAGAAGAGTGTTACATATAAATTATGGCATCTTTATTCTTGTCTGTTTTCTCATTTGGACTACCATACCTAGCTTATATGTTTAGCAGATACACAGATTGTCCCTCTAAAAATCTTAACAAAGCACTAGTACTGGATACTACCTCACTGAGATTTTTATGTTCTGTATCCTGGCTTCTTCCCGCTCTTTCCTTGTGCCTGCTCAAAAACTGCTCTCGCAAGAAATTGTTGCAGTTTTAGTTGGAATAAATTCTGTGTCATGCTGTAGGAGAGGATCTGATCTGACACTGAGGAAGAAAATTATCCAGTGTTTCAAGCGGATACTAATGTTGTCTCGTTACTTCTATCTCTAGTGACACAAGTCTGTAAGTGACTTCCAGCTAGAGAGATGCATCATTCTTCACGTTGTTTTTAAAGTGTCTAAAATGTAGGCAGAATAGACTGTTTCATAGGCATCCTGTTCTATGGACTCCTGACAACCAGGGCAGCTGTTTACCAGTAAGGGCAATTCAGCATGTAAAATATGTACTAGCGAGCTGACTCTCATGCCAGCTTGAGAAAAGTTGCCGATAGCAAACGGCAAGCATTGCTGAATTACAAAGCCTGACAAAAGAAGTTGGAACTGGAGTTGGAACCTTCCTTCTCCACCAGGCCCTTTGTCCTGGATGCATTCTTCACCTGTTCAAGCATTGCCAGGTCTAGGTGTTTCTAAGGAGATGTAAATATTTAAATTAGTTTGTACTGTACTGTTTGCACTGTATTCGTGCCACTCGTGAAGGGACAAGCTGCAGAGACTGAGCAGTCACATTAATCTCATGCTCACACGTGCTGCAGAAGCTTGCTCTTCACTCTGTGATCAGGAAACTGATTCTGGACTGGGTATCTTCTACCTGCTGCACGGCTACATGCTGTAGCAGATTGCTGAAGCAGGCCGGTTTTGATAGATGAGTGGTCTAAAACATCTTCTGACAGTACAGTCACCCGTACTGCTTTTTGTAGTAAACATTGCATTAATGTCTGCATTATGCCTGATCTGGTTTAAGAAGACTTGTTGGACGCTGCCTTTGTTCCATGGTCTATAAGAATGGTATGTGTTTTTTTTTCTTTCATTCAGTGATCAGCGTCACTTAACCTAATAAAGTCTGTCTGTAATTCTTTGCATCTGGCCTCAGTCCTTCCGAACATGAGTAACTCTGAGGTGACAGTGTGTGCTGACGATACTATTCACCTCCTTTTCCACATAATTACAAACATGCCAAAAAACACTGTGGATCTTGGTAAGATGCCCTCCTGACCTTGCAGTGGTGGGAGAACTGACCACTTTCTCTCGCCCTTCTTTTCTTGTCTTTTTAGCTTTGTTTTATCCATGTGAGAACCCTTCCTATGGCAACGCTTTCTTTAAGTACCAAAGTTTCTCTTCAGAGGCTCTTAAAACTTCCAAAAGGAATTTAATATCAATCATAAGTGTGACATTCAAATATATATAGTATGGTATCACCTTTTAGTGGCATTGGACATTTTTTTCCAGCAGTCCGTTATCACTGAAAGATACATTTCTATCTGAAATAATGCTTTAATGAGCTGGTTATATGTTGTCATCAGATATGGTGATACTAGCATACATATGCAATTGAAAATCCAGGGACACTGTGCTGATTATTTTTCAGTATATTTCAGTATAATTTTATGTAAAAAGATTTCTCCATGCATCTCTACAGAAAAGACAATCTGCAAAGTGACAGGAGCCAGATAAATAAGAATATCAAGTTTGGGAACATACAAATCGATAGCATTTTTGTAAAGCAGGGTCTAAAAGTTTAGATTTATTTAAAACTGACCTTTTCTTGTACTGCTTTCTTATCAGGTAGTTCCTAATGAGCTTATTGCAATGGCAGAAAGATACAAACAATTTCAAATCAGAAAAGAAATTGAAAAGGATATACGAAGACCTCCGAGAAAGCCCTCAAAATAACTGTAATCCCTTGAAGATACTGAAACAAAGTAAGTGATTATAGTTAGTGTTAGCATCTATGGGCTTGAATTTAGAAGTTTCTCTTCAGTTGATTGTTTTCTGTACCTTTCCTATTTAAATAAAATGCATTTTAACAAGTGGCTTAGAAAAGAAAACTGGATTAACTTTATATAGAAATAAATCTAGTTTTGCACTTGGACACTATTTTCACTTAAGAAAAATTAATTTCATTATTTCTTCTTGTTTGATGTGCATAGCTTCTAAAGCCATTATCTACCGGTTAAAAACAAATATTGTTTTGTGCATAGCTTCTAAAGCCATTATCTACCGGTTAAAAACAAATATTGTGGGTTTGTTTGGTGGGGTTTTTTTTGTTGTTGTTAAATGCAGTATTACATATTCTTATATTACATATATACGTATATATGTGTATATACATAATTACATATTTACATATAAAAATGTAAAAGATAATTTTTCCTTTTATTTTCAGAGAACTGGATTAGTGAATGTGGGCAATGTTTGTCAGTGTGGCTTCAAAATACTCTTGCATTGATACACCATATCTGCCAGTGGTATGCAAAAGTATTTCCAAGGATAACTTAGTTATTTGAAAACTGCTATTTGCAGTAACTGATGTTTGCTGAAGCAAGTATTTTTTTTAGTCATTTTTGTTAAGACTTGTGTCTCAAGCTTTCTTTTGAGAGAAGTCTGCATTTCCTCCTAATGGAGGAGAGCATAACAAGATGTGTTCGTGGCTAACTGGAAAAAAAAAAAAACAGCTTCTACTTTTCTCATGGATGGACTTTTCTAGCTGAAGGAAGAAAAACAGAGTTTACTAGAGCAACGTTAACAAAGAAGAAAAAATACATTTGAAGGTCAGCTTTTATTCCCTTCAGATAAAGTTGATTGAAATTTTACATTTGGATGTCAGATTCTGTCACACAGACTGCTAATGATAATGGGGTATGTTTTCACTCTTTGGAAGTTATACGGGAAGGAGCTATTCCTTCATTTGATGCTTGGTCTGAACTTGTGTTTACTCATGTGTCATGTGAGTAAATTAAAAACTAATAAACTGAATCTAGTGAGAGGAGAATATTTTAGTAAAATTATTCTCTAAATGTTCTTCTCACCTTCCCTCTTTTTTTATTTGCTCGTAACTGAGGTGAAATCTGGGCATTATTTAAGCCAATAGGTTATTTTGCCTTCAAAAAGTAGGCTAAAAATACCCTTTCCCATAGCTTCTTTAAGAAAAAGCAAAAGATGTATTTATTTACAGCACAGGAGTTCCCAAATGCTGTGTATTTATCACCTGCATAATTTTAGTAATAGGAAATATTATTATTTTTTCCTAACACACATACTCTTCAACATAAGAAAAACTGAGCTGAACTCTGATTCCGAGAACGTCAGATTCATGCTGCATTTTGGTTTTGATAACCTTTCACATGGAGACTCTTCCTCTTTGGTACGGGTTGAAGATAAATTTCTTTTTACAAGATTCGTCACACAAATGCTCATTGGCACAATAACTTTTACTGTGTTGCAGCACATTAGATAACGATCGCTTCCCGTCCAAAGTCCAGTGAAGAGACTAATTTCCAAAGCAATTCTGAAGACTCAAAAGATAAGTTACTTCAGGAACTTCATATTTTTTTGATACTGTATTCTCTCTCTGCTCACTGTTGCTGGTGATTGTCGTCTGCAAAAAGTCTTCATCCACCCAGTTGATCTGGAGAAGTTGTTCTGGTTTATGTCAAAGTAACTCCAGTGACCTTTTTTCTTTTGAAAGCAAGAGTGTATTTTGGATATTCTGCAGTGGATTTTCATTTTAAATAAAATTGTCATTTTTCACTTTACCCAGTCATTGATGCCTTTATATTTGGAATTGTAGAAATTACATGTGGGAGATTAACTATTGCAAATTCTTCTATATGTTCTTAGTATACCTTGAAGATATTTTGCAGGTGACTTCTACATTTGGATAGGGAAGGTAAGTATCACTTAAAACGTCCCACTTCTTTGAAGGGTTATTGCTAAGCAGCGTGACTGAAATATGCAATTCTCTCTTGGTGTTCTTGATTTTTGTTTTGGTTTTTTGTAGTATCAGACTACTGAGGAGTGACTTAAGGTGCAGAACTTCTGGTTTTAAATATGAAAATCTACACAATTAGATAATTACTGTAAACTATTTTTTTTATACTTCTCCTGAAATATTGGGAATCCATTGTTCCACTCTTTGTTTATTAGTTCTAAAAGGAAATTACTGCTTGCTTTATTTTCCAGGCTGAGCAAGTTGTATTGGGGAATAAAAAAGTGGGGCAGATGAGACTTTTGCAGGCAATCCACAAAATATTTCAGATATTTCTGAAAGCAGTGATCCAGGTCTCCTGAATGCCAGTCTGCGTCATTTGGCCACGTGACACATGAGTGGAAAAAAGCAGTTTTGACATGATATGAGCAGAATTTTTCCAACTCTTTTGTATGTGTTATTTTAAGTTGCTCTAGAAGATACTTCAGAAGCTTAAGGCAAGCTTTCCTGTTAAATAAATAAGAATTTATTAGGTGCTTTCTACATAGTCAGTTCTGAGTATGTATTTTAGATATTTACATACACATTATTCATGAAAGCAATAAAAATGTTATTACTCCGATAGAGTAACATTTTCAATAACGTTTTGAATTAAATCTGAAATTAAGTGCAGCAATAGGCTGGATAATCTTTGAATTAGTGCGTATGAAGTCAGATTCTAGCAATGAAGGATTTCTACTTTAAACAATAGTTTTTGTGCATGCACCACTTCACCGGTAGCCACAGCAACACAGAAATACAGTCTGTTGGTCAGCAGCGTGCTTACCCAGTACAGTCTCCCAGTTGCAGATGCTACCGGTGTAACATGAACTCGGAGCACTGCTTAAGATTAAAGCTGCCCTTTCGGCTTGGATTTACACTGAAGAAAATGTAAATCTGTGGCACGCCACGAGGGGAAGAGGTGTATGTACAGTTTAATACACTGCTAGGTAGGGGCATAGCATGACTGATAATACTCATAAAGCAAAGACAAAGAATTACGCATTAGTTCTCTTGTGACTTTCTCGATTCAGTGTAAGATGTAATTAAGTAAACTAAAGTTGGTTTGCCATTAAGGAGGTTCTGTACCTCACATGGGTTTTGTTCTTTCTCTTCGAAGAAATGTGGAAACCAGTTTTTATTGGAGTGAAAAATCACACTTGTTCATCCTGATTGCATTCAGCAGTTCTTTTCTCAGCATCATTTTAGAAATTGCCTTGGTATGAAGTATAATTTTGTTCCCAAAGCTCAGAAAGCTGAGTCATCAGACTTTTAAGCTGGTTCTTCTAAACAGGACTGAGTTTGGGAAAGATTATTCAACAAGTCTCATCTTTTTGCTTTCTAAGGCAAGTCTGGAGTGTAAACCTGCAATGTGATTTGTCTCCACCTCTCATTGAGTAAATGCAAGTCAGACGTTCAGCACGTACATGCAATGTTGTACCGCTGTGGAACAATGATGCATAAAAGCCTTATTCTTGCTCCCTATGATGAGTAATTAGTCTTAGATCAAATTCTTAAGTGTTAAACTTAAAATCATAGAATCATTAAGGTTGGAAAAGACCCCTAAGATCATTGAGTCCAACCGTCGACCCAACACCACCATGCCCACTAAACCATGTCCCTAAGCGCCTCATCTACTCGTCTTTTAAATACCTCCAGGGATGGGGACTCCACCACCTCCCTGGGCAGCCTCTTCCAATGTTTAACCACTCTTTCAGTAAAGACATTTTTCCTCATGTCCAATCTAAACCTCCCCTGGCGCAACTTGAGGCCATTTCCTCTCGTCCTATCAAGACAGTGTCCTATTAGACAGTGCTAGCGTGGCTCACACAGGCTTAAAGTGAAATATTCATATGAAATACCAACCTACAGCACTTTGGTCCATCAGACTCACAACATGTCTTTGAGCTGCCGTGGTTGTTCAGCATGGCCTTCTCAATGTGTGAGAAAGAGAGTCGCCAGGTGTTTCCTAAAGTTGAGTACAAGATTGTTAAAGTGTTACACAGCAGTAAGTACTGGTGTCTGTAACTAGGAAAAAAAAAAGACACTTTTTATAATTGACTTAATTTTAAATACCAGCAATTTCTTTGCACTTTAAAAAAAAAAAAATCCCAATTCAGTGACTACAATTAGTTAATTCCTCCTTAATTCCCCAGCTGCTCCACACAAAGACAACCAGAACGTTATTAATATAGGACATAGTTAAAGCATCCAAACAATTAACTATATTCTTAAGGATGTTTGGATTTACTTTAAGCTTAATTCTGAACTTCCCTGCATTTGTTGAACATGATTTGGGGAATTGCACTACTCGTAGAAATCTACTACCTTTCAATTTCTGTTCTGTATTATTAGCCTTACTGTGTAACCATTCTGGTTTGAACAAAAAAATCTCCACTATTGGTTTCAATTTCTTTGTGCAACTAATATGCTTGTGAGTTTGTCTCAGGTAAGGTTTATTTTTGTTCTTCTGGTAATGTTTCTGAAAACAATGATTAACATAGCTCAACCCCCTGTTTTTAAAAGGCCAGTGATAATTTTTTTTCTTCTTTAGAGAAGTTAGACTGTTTCCCTTGCCTGTTTGGTTCAGTTACGCTTTGCATTACATTTTCACAGGAAGAGATAGCCCAGCAGAGCAGTAATGACTTATTTGGCATCATTAAGGTGGGCATGCTAATTTAAAAAAAAATACCAGATTGCCTGAACTCTTTTTGCTGAAATCATCAGTTCTCATAATGCAATGACAAGTTGGGATGTTTCCGCAAACTAACATAGGCTTGGCGTGACAGTGGTCTGCAGAAAAAAAAATGTAGCTATACCAGAGTTCAATAAGAAATAATGTATCTTGCTAGAAAAGTACACGGTTTACTTCCTGCAGAACTATGTAACTTGTGTATACAGTCCCACTTACAGGGACGTTGCCTGCCTTTTTAGAAATCGCCCTTTAATTTACTTTCTTTTCTTACAAAGCAAAGGAGTGGATGTTGCTGTTAAGTACAGCACTAGCACAGGAACGGTCTATAGTCGTGTTCTGACTTAGATTTAACATAACGCCCTTGGGAACGGTTAGTATACAGCCTGGCAGAGCAGTTTTGTCTTCAGATTTCAGTACAGGACAAGCGGTGTCACAAATCTGGTATTTTAAAAGAGGGATTTCGCTTGTCTTTGATCTGGATATATCCAGGATAAGAGAAAGATCTGTACCTTGAAGGCAGAATACTGAACAGACTATGGATACCCTTTTTATAGCACTTGTAAGTGATCAAGTTGTAGAGAAGATATTTCATAACTTAGATTTATTGTCTCTATTTGAGGTACCTCTTAGAACCTTTTCGTTTTTGTTTTGTTTGGCTACTAAATACAGTGATTTATTTCTGAACTCTCCCCTGACTTTTCTTCCCAGCCACTGTTCAATTTTGAGGCCATTCTGTGTGCTGGGCGGCCAGCTCTGCTGAACTTCCAAAGTCAAGATGATGTCCACTGATATTTCTGCTGGAGGATTTTTGATCTGAAGAGTTATTGCAGGGCTGCCAGCCTTTCTCCTTTTCACAGTTACTTCCACATCTAGTAACAAAGAAGAAAGTCATTTTTTTTTAATACATATTTATATATTAAAACTTTTTTTTTAACAATGTTAAGGTTTGAGTAATTAAGAGGAATTTATAATCGATCAAAAGAAATACCTGGGTGCAGTCACTGGCTCTTTATCCTACAGGATACGGATTTTAAATAAAACATTAAGAAGGCCTGTTGAGGAGTTCTATGAAATAAGGAACACTCTTCCTGAACTGCTGTGTTTGCTTGATTTGATATGTCTACAGAATCAGAAATACAGTAATGTTTTCCGATGAACTGCTTCACTGTTGAAAACACAGACTGAAGAGATTTGGCCACAATGCGTCTGAAGGCTTCGGAGAAAAAGAGCACCCTAAAGGGGAATGTGATTTCTATATAGATAGATATAAAATATTAGGTAACGTATGAAAGAAAGCTCCTCCTTTTGCTACCAGTTCAGCAAATGGCTCTTCATATACGGCAGACAGATTCAAAATATATAGGTCATGTAGAAAGTAGCAAGCACGCAACAGAAACTGTAATATTCATTATTTTTATATGGAAGGAAGATTGCATAGTAGAACAATAGGTTAATCACATAATATGATTAGTTTTGATGTATTTGTGACGATTCTTAGCGCAAGAGCAAACTTGAGATACCGGGGACAGGAGGTGTTACAGTTATAGCTATGTTACCGCAATAGTGCGGGGAAAGGGGCGGAGTGGGGCGGGGGGGGGGGGAATCACATTTTATTAACAGGGCAATGCATATGCACAGTGTAATTGGATTTTTAGCACTCCTAGGTGAAGTTTGTGCTCTCATACTTACTTTTAATGTTTTTTACTTCTTGTTTAATAATTTCTCTTAGTGCTTGAAGCATTTTAAAGGCTGATAATTTTCCATCTTCATCTAAAAACTTGGACAAATGCTTTTCTTTCGGATTTCTTTTGAATGTTAGATAATAATAGGCTCCAGTGTCATCGCATTCATCAAGCTGAAGTCTTGAAATGGGCATTACAAGCATGATGTCAAACTCATTTGGTTCAGATATCTGCCAAGTATGAGAATACAATAGTCAATGCGCAACTTAGGTTTTATCGTCTTCAGGCTTTTATAAGGGCTGCGGTTTTATCTATAACTGCCTTGGTTTTACTTTTCATGTCTGGTGTGAAATATGAGCTTATTTCTGTGGATTTGTATTACAAGATTGCTGTGCATTCGAGTAGAGAAGAGCAATTTACTGAGAGCAGTTCATTTCCCAGCTTTCCAACTTACTAATTTTTAAGAGTTTTAAGATTGCTAAGCGGTTCTGAGTAATGCGTAAGTGCTGATCGTAGACATCTTTTTGCACATAGGAATCAGCCGTGAGGAAAAAAAAAATGCATTGCTATGCCTGAAGCTGGTTTAAAAAAAAAAAAAAGTTTGACTTTGTTTCTGATTGAGCTGGAATCAGAAAAAAGGTATTGCTATTTCTCCTGCTTTTTGAAAAAGCTATAAGCTAAAACTATAAACTAAAAATTGGCACGGAGCCTTTCATGCAGTGCTATGCCCCGCTCGTCCTCCGGTTACACTGGGCTTACCTGCGCGCTGTTGCCAGGGCAGGGGCTTGCTGCGGCTTTACAGCGAGTCCTGTTCAGGCAGTGTCTCTTACTAAACGCACTTGTATTCATCTTTCAGTAAGTTAGCTAGCTTATAATTAATTGTTGTTAACTAACGTAGTAATCCTTAAAGTCTCCTCTCGTCGGGATGGGCCAGCTTACAGCTGTTCTCAAGCGGCAGGAGCAGCGCGGAGCCGGCTGGCGCGAGGCGCCCGCCGCGCCCTCCGCTTGCCGGGCTCCGGGGCTCCA
>NW_008795021.1:2000747-2003380 GCF_000699145.1 Aptenodytes forsteri | reverse complement strand
TGTCCGTCAGCCGGCACCTGCATTCCCCGGCGGCGGCGGGGGGGTTAGAGGGCGTCGGCTTGGGAACGGGTGTGCGAGTGTGAGTGGCCCCGAGGTTACCCTGAAGGATACATAAACCATGTATAGGGATATCCACGTATGCAGTCTGGTAAAAATGGCAGCTACTCTCAAATGGGAGTGGGGGTATTTTAAGAGAAAGTCAAGAGCCATGGCTAATTTAAAAACACACTTTTATTTCCAGGGAGTTTTTTGTGTGTGTTTGTGGGCTGGAGTATTAGAATGAATTACTCAGATCTGAAGTATTAGGATAAACTACAGAGGATGATGGGGGGAGGAGGGTGTTGTTTTGTTTTTTAATATTTTCCTATCAAACCCAGATACCTTTCTGTTTGGTACTTTAATGCAGTGTAAGCTGTTGGAGCTCAGCACAGTTTAAAAAATTCTCTAGCATTTTATATACAGGTCAGGCTTCATGACCCAATAGTTTCTTTTGAGCTTAAACTCTTATCTGTGAATGAAAAGTTCTACTTGATAGATCGGGATAGTACAGCAACTGAGAGTCTGCCAAGTGACCTGGTAGGAATGGAAAAGGGAAGAGGGTGATAGATGTTTTGGAAATCAGCAGGGTTTGGGTCTGCCCACGTGTCTCATAACTTCCTAGATTTTTGCAGTAACTCCTTTCATGACAGAAAGAAATCCTTAACACACCACTGTTGACAGTTCACGAGGCATCTGTGGAGGATCTTCTCTTGACAGAGCCAGAACCAGACCATCCTGGGAAATGCCAAGTCGCAGGAGTTGTTCTGGGTATGTGCAGTAAGCGCTTTCAGTTACTCTATGCTAAGAGCGGCCTTTGGGGTAAACGTTTCTGACTGATCAGTGAGAAAGTTGAATTAGCTGATAGAGGTGATTTAGGCCGAGTGTGAACTAAACTAGGTTAATGTGTAACACAATGAAAAACATACCTGGATTTATAGGGTATTGGGGGGGTATGTAAGTTTAATTTTCTTCAGGCTAGTGATACTGAATTCCATGCTGCGTTTTGAGGTTTTATTTTGTAGATGGCATATGCTGCCGACAATTTTACGGGGCAGTGGTGTCCTGTTACTAGTAGAGTCATGCTTTATTGCCCCTCGCTGTTCTAGTAAACAAGCTTTCCAAAATAAAGGCCTGGATAGGAACTTTTCCCAGGAGTGGGGTTTCTGTGTTAGGGGTAACATGCTTAGGAATAAGAAAAATACAGGAATAACTACATGCTGCTTATTGCAGTTACTACTGTTAACGCTTTTATTACTGAAATGCTGATTTTGTTAAATAATAAAAGATGGATAAACCCTCAGTGAACACTGTTGTTCTAGTTTTAGACAGAAGCACCAGAATATCAGGGCTTCGTTGATACTAAAATATGCGCATCTTTGAAAACTTGCTCTTTCAGGGGATGGGAGCACAGTACATGCTGGGAGTGTTATCCTGACCACCGGTACATTTCTGAGGGGTATGGTCCTCATTGGACTGGAGATGCACCCGGCTGGGCGGCTGGGGGACCAGCCAGCCATCGGGCTGGCTCAGACTCTGGAGAAACTGGGATTTGCTGTGGGCAGGCTGAAGACTGGGACGCCACCCCGACTTGCCAAAGATACGATTGACTTCAGTGGTCTGGAGGAACGTGCAGCTGACAATCCTCCGGTGCCGTTCAGCTTCCTCAGCGAGGCTGTGTGGATCAAGGTGGGGTAGCACACATCAAACGCGCATAGAGCCAGGTGGGGAGGTGGGGAGCGGTTCTGGGAATGTCATGCTTGGAATCAGCCAGGGAGTTGATGGCTGGGAAAGGGAACTGGGCTGTATTTATACTGGAGGTGTTATGTTTCTGAGGACTCTCAATGCAAAGGGAGAAATTGCTTGTTTTCTTTTGAAAGCGAGTACCTTTTTCCTCTCATTTCTCAACTTGAGAACCAAACTTTCTTTACTTTTAGAGTCAGAATTGTGTGAAATATGATATTGTTAGTAGTATTCTTCATGTGCTGGTTACATGGGTGGTTTACAAAATAATTCCAGTATTAGACCTGTATTGTGGAGATTTATCATGTCTTGCTTATTACCCCAGCTCTAGAATAAGATTAAAATGTTGACATCAGAGATCATTAATAGTGTTGACTAGGAAAGAGAAAGGATGGAGTTATCCGTAGAGCTCGGAGGTGGCATGTTAACAGTAACTTAAAAGCAGAAGAAACTCAATTTTCCAAAGAAAATCTTGGAAAATGGATGGCGTTCTTACATAATGTAGTTAAACAGCACAGAATTAAGTATCAGGAGTTAATTTGCCCCAGAGCATATAGGAGTTGCAATAACCTGTTATAATTGGGGTGGGGGCAAAAGTAAGAGCCCTTTAAGTCCTTGGTATGTGTAGGGAAGGTTTTAAGGAGTTGAGGTTCCCGCAGGGGTCCGTATTGGGACCGGTACTGTTTAATACCTTCATCAATGACATAGACAGTGGGATCAAGTGCACCCTCAGCAAGTTTGCAGATGACACCAAGCTGAGTGGTGGTGAATGGAGTTACATCCAGTTTGCGGCCGGTCACGAGCGGTGTTCCCCAGGGCTCAGTTTTGGGGCCGGTCTTGTTTAATATCTTTAT
>NW_008795021.1:1990718-1999138 GCF_000699145.1 Aptenodytes forsteri | reverse complement strand
GGATGCCCCATCCCTGGAAACATTCAAGGTCAGGTTGGAGGGGGCTCTGAGCAACCTGATCTAGTTGAAGATGTCCCTGCCCACGGCAGGGGGGGTGGACTAGATGACCTTTAGAGGTCCCTTCCAACCCAAACTATTCTATGATTCTGTTCTATGATTCTGTGAGGTGCAACACTATTACTATTTTGAATGTGAGTCTATTGACTCTTTCTCAGAAAAATCAGTGAAATACTTTACAGAATGGGTTTTTTCCAAACCTTGAATTTTCCATGTTAATTGCAGGGGTTTGAGAGATTTCTTTCTTTTCTTCACCAAACTCTTTAATTGGCTGTTAGCTGTAGAGTCAGCACTTACTCCTCTTACTTCTGAGCTTTGAATTCCTGTGGTTAATTTGAATGCTGTCATATAATGTGTTGCTTTAACAGGAATCTCCATCCTGTAGTTAGGAATACGGTGTATAGAATAGAACTTGAATTCTGGACTCCCAAGTTCTGGTCTGCTTTTGGGCATGTTGCTTAAGCTCTCTGATTGCTCGTGTTCTGTCCGTACAGTGGGTATGACAGCACTACCCATCTCTCCAGGAAGCGAGAGCCAACTGTCATGGAAAAGCCCTTGGAGATCTTCAGAGTTGTTCAGTAAGAGTACAGTGTTGTGACTGGATTAACTTAAAGTGAGCTTTGGCCTCTTTCAGCCGGAAGATCAGCTGTCATGTTACCTGACTCGCACTACCCTGAAAGCCCAGCAAATTATCCATGATAACCTCCACCTGAACAACCATATAAGGGAGACAGTAAGGGGCCCGCGGTAAGTATGTGGCATCACGCAAGGCTCTCAATGGCACGAGCTGACAATCTGTCTGAAACTGTGGGTTTCCCCTGCTTTGCTTCTGGAAAGTTTCTTTTTCTCCATGTCAGGTGGTGCTCATGGCTATTTGCTGTTGCAGGTACTGTCCCTCTCTTGAATCAAAGGTTCTGCGCTTCCCAAACCGAGAACATCAGGTGTGGCTGGAGCCTGAAGGCTTGGAGTCCAATGTCATTTACCCCCAAGGCATGTCGATGACGCTGCCACCTGAGCTCCAGGAGCAGGTGATCAAATCCATCCCAGGCTTGGAAAAAGCCAAGATGTTACAGCCAGGTGAGGGGGGTGAATAGTTCTAAACCTATTTGTCATATTGGTTACCAGTTAATAAAAACCAGATTTTCTTTAGAGCATAGCAAAACAAAGGAAATATGAAACAAAATTAATTCTTGAATACGGGGATTTTTCCTTGGTTGTTTTTAAATCATAAATAAAAGTTGATAACCTAAAGTCATTCTGCCCCACTAATTGCCTTTGCTGATAAATAGGGACCTTCAAAATTCCTCCCATAAGATCTCTCTTGTTGTTTGTCATAGGCTATGGGGTGCAATATGATTTTTTAGATCCCCGTCAACTGACTGCTTCTCTTGAGTCTCGTCTTGTTCAGCGCCTCTTCTTTGCAGGCCAGGTAAATGGCACTACAGGCTATGAAGAAGCTGCAGCTCAGGTGGGTGAATCTGATCGCGTATACTCAGCGCTCAGAAAGGGATATTGCCTTGGCATTTGTCTTTGATACGCAGTCTTGCTAGGCCCATCTTGTGCTAATGAGATGTTCTTTCTTTTGTTGCTCACCCCAATTCCAGACTTGCCCAGATATTTTTACTTTTGGTATCTACAGTTGCTGTTACTGAGATTGCAGTAACAAAAGTAATTGGAAGCACTGTCAAATGTTTCAGCATGGAGACTGTGCAATGGGTATAACTGAAAACATGTGGGAATTGTCTCTAGTCATGTCAGCAGGGGCCAAGAAGCCCTTCAGACGCTCGTAGTATCGCAAGAAAGAAAATGCCTAGATTACTAGCACAGACTATTGCATTTTCCAGGGTACAGTCTGACACATGAGTCTTTGGAGGCAGATGCGCTGATATTTTAGCCACGAAGAGACCGATAAATGTTTTTTGTTTTGTTTTCTGTCTGCCTAGGGTGTGATTGCTGGGATCAATGCTTGCCTACGGGTTCATGGCAAGCCCCCTTTCATTGTTAGTCGCACTGAAGGCTACGTTGGTGTCCTGATCGATGACCTTACCACGCTGGGCACCAGCGAGCCATACCGGATGTTCACCAGCCGCGTAGAGTTCCGCATGTCCCTCCGGCCTGACAATGCCGATGCCAGGCTCACCCACAGAGGTATTTTATTATGGTGGCTCTTGCAGGGAGTAGCCCTGCCTGGTTGTAGACCTTTGTCTCGTAGACCATCTGTCTCTGCAGGTTTTGAAGAAGCTGGGTGTGTGTCACAGCAGCGATATGAACAAGCAGTTAAGATGAGAGCTGCTTTAGAGGATGGAATTGCAACACTAAAATCCCTTCAGTTCAGCATATCCAAGTGGTCCCAGTTAATACCAGAAGTTCCCATCAGTAGCAGTCGAAGGTCGCCTGTCAGGTAAAGGTTACAGCTGTGCTGAAAGAAAGCTGTAGCTTTCTGGTCTGACCTACGCTTGCTTTAGCACATCTGGCTAGTGGTTTCACAGCATTTGTCCATCCTTCCTGAAGCCATCAGTACTCCAAGATGCCAGCTTTACCACCTTCAGGGGACAGACATCTGGTGTTTGCCTATAGAATTAAGTGCGACATTGGCGTTTTTACTATGCCACATTTCCTGGTGCTGACATAGGCTCCCAAAGTCAGCGAGTACTCCACTGGCCCAGTCAGCTCTTGCTGGCCTCATTGAGAGCGTCACCAAGTGGTGACGGTTTTGCAGTGGGTTGCTGCTTTACTGAAAGCTTGATAAAGCAGCAGTTGATTTCAGGCTAGTGTCAGATGGCAGCTGTTCTTGTACACAAAGGCCCTTGCTTCCCTTACCCATCCTTTATCTCACCTTATCTTTTCTGTTGTTTTAAATCAGTGACTAAGACCTGGCTGACTCAGTCTGTGTGAAAGGTTCCCCTTGATGCCCTTACCTCCTCCCTTCTATCTGCCTGTTCATTTTCCATAAAGAGCCCCTCTTCAAGAGCTGAACTGCTCTTGTGTACACTGAGGAGAGATAGTAGGGAGGTGAGCTTGGCTCTGCAGTTGTTCTGGCTTATGCCGAGATCTTTACAAGGTTGAGCTGGGAACAGCTGTAAATCTGCCTTACACAAGTGACTCCTTCCTACCATAAAAACTTACTCTTGTTCTCCACAGTGCCTTTGACATCCTTCAGTATCCGGAGGCCAACATGGAGGTTCTGGCCAGGGCTGTCCCAGAGCCCCTGGGAAAGCTTGCTCAATGGAGAGAACTGGCAGAGAGACTGAAAATAGAAGGTAAGAGTACAAGAGTCAGTGGGATCTGTGTAGGTTTTGTTCAGTAAGGGGAGAGCCAACCCATTCATCCCAGTGTGTTTCATGTTGCTGCTTAGTGAAATGAAACACTGTTGTCAGAGCATGCAGCTTTTACCATAGGCCGCAGCCCTATGCAAGCACCCGTGTTTCACTTTGGGGTGAGATCAGTTACTAATGTTCACTCCTGGGTTTTTCCTTCTTACTGCTCTGTCAAATAGACCATCCTTTCCTGGGATGAGAGGAAAAGCCAACCTGTGTATCTTAATTCCTGTAACAAACTAAAGAGTATGACTTCTTCCAAAGTAGTGATGTGAATTAGGCTCTTTAGTCTGTGATGCTAGAAACTTCCTTAGGAGCTTTTGACCGTCTCAGTGGAATTGCTCATTCTGCTTCCAAGAATTCCTGCAAGTGACCTGTTTCACATAAACATCTATATCTGGTCTTGTTTCCCTGATCTTCCATCACAGCTGCTTACGAGTGGTGTGTAGTCAATCAACAGCAGGAAATAGAAGAAGTGCGTCGTGATGAAGCCCTCCGACTGCCAGAGGACCTAGATTACTTTGCCATTGATGCATCACTCTCAGCAGAGGTGCGGGAGAAACTGGACTCTAACCGTCCCCAGACGGTAAGATATTAGGCTCAGTAAGGTTGAGTGGCAATGAAATCCATTGTGAGTCTTCCCAAGGGACATGGGGGTTAAGGAGAATCAGGGAAAGGAATACCCACAGGTTTTGATCTCATTTCTCACTAGCTCTAGTGTGTAGGTTTGTTCTTGGTTAACTTGCTCGTTTCCACACGCAGATTGGTGCAGTGAGCCGCATCCCTGGAATTACACCAGCTGCTATCGTTAACCTGTTGAGATTTGTGAAAACCAATCACCAGAAGACAGAGAAGCTAAAAGCGTTACCTCAGACTGGCAAGTATTTACCAGGGAAAATGTACTTAGAGAAAGCAACTTCCCAAAGACAGGTTTCAGCAGAGTTTTCTGAAGAGGAGCCAGAGAGTACCTTTGTTAAAACACCTTTATAGGGAAGTATACTACTCCTACCAGAGAACATGGCAAGGTCACCTGTGCTCACGAGCATCTTCACAGATAAAACCAATGCTGGCTGGATTCAAAGCAGTTCTAGTTGTGTCCTGTGGCAGTGTCATTGAGTAGAACAAAGATGACGAATGCACAAACCTTAAGTAGATGCTCAGGAACCTAAATGCAGCCTGTGATTTTGCCAATCTAAATGAAAAGAAGGGAATTGCTTTTAAAATTCCACTCATTTGGAAGATGTCGGGTGGTCAAAATCTGTTCTAAAGCATCTTGGAAAGGACGGTGTTTTGCTCGTCTGAAATGAGTAAGAAATGTTACCACACTGAACCCACGGCAGCACAAGAGGATTTGAGCCGGAAGGTGTGGTCCACGGACTTTTAATAGTTGTATTTGTAGCTGTGCAGTGGCTACGCACAGTCTGATGTTTTAGTGTGATGTCAGGCAAGAGGAGACACTTGGGTATGAAAATGTGTGCCACACGAATATTTAAACTTACGTAGGAGACTGATTGAATGTAAACACTGTATCCTGGGCTTTTTTTTCTCTTTTAAAACAAATAAAGCTTATCTTGAAACTTGCTGAAGAACTTGGTTGTCACTTAGCTTTCAGTATAGCCTTGGCAATTCACTGGGTCGCAATTCACGCAGGTAAGGTGGGGCGAGGTTCGATACAGAGCTGGTGAGGGCAGCTGGAGCGAGACTCGCTGCCTAGGCCAGGGTGCTGAGGAAGGTGGGGGGCATGTTGGAGCCTGCCCCAGGAGCCCCAGCTCCAGGCAGTGTGGTGACTGACAGACTGACGTGCTGGGGGCCAGGGGGTGGGTGGCTTGGCAGCCCGGGAGAGCAGGACCAGGGGTTTCTCATCAGCACTGGTCCTGCAAGTGACAGTAATATAACTTGCATCTGAACGAGACAGATACGCTTTGGGCAGTCGATTTGTTGTGTGCCATCAAGAAACACTAAATTTAAGATGTTGCTGCACACCTACTGAATCCTTGCCTGACTTAGGCAGCAGTCCGTGATGCTAGTCTCATTTCTGAACACCCTCTGAACTGGCTGTGCAAACAGGCTTGGGAAAAAGTTTTGATAGAGTTAAATAGAGCTATCATTTTGAAATTATCATCCTGGACTTTTCTCTGTTTGCTCTGGGTGAGTGGTTCCTTTCCTGTCCAAAGAAAGGAGTCAGAGCAAATCCTTTTTGTTGACAGAGGCCCTATCATGCAGCAGGAGGATGGGCAGAGCTTACAGCTTTGTTTGGGGCATCATCTACCTGCCTGAAAGCATCTCCCTGTCACTAGCTCTTGGCTTGTACGGAACAGCTTTAGACACATGGTCTGTAGGTCAGTTCATGTCAGAATGGCTCAGAAAAGCTAACATGTATCTGCCCCTTTATGTGTCTGTAGCCTGTTTTCCTTTCAGCTTTGTCAGCTCAAAGAATTACTTCAGCTTTGCAAGCCTTATGTTTAGCATAAGGAAGGCAGCTACGCTTGCTGCGGTGTAACTTAGGCTGCAGGTATGGTGTTCTCAACATTCCAGCTATGTGAATCCGAAGCAGCCCTGAATCCCTTGCCTCTCTGCCTCTTCAAAGCAGCAGAGCTTCTGATCAAGAAAGTTTCATGCTTTCTTCACAGCATTATCTTTGCATTTTGTTTGTTTTTAATGTACCGATGTCTAAAAACTTAGATCTAGTTTTTACAGACTAGGAAGGAAGCCCTATTGACACCTTCATCCTCTCACTTTTAAGCAGAGCGTGCAATCTCAAAGCTGCATTTCCTAGTTCTTGTCAGCAGTCATTTGACAGGAAAACCTTGCTTCCATTAATGTGTGTCTTGAAAGGCAAGCCCCTCACACCCTGCCACAAAAGCAAACGCTTTTTCCTCAGCTTTCTCTGCTAAATTTCTGTGCTACAAAGGCCTTGGTTCTGGTCTTACACACACCAGTGTAAATCAAAGGGTGATTTTGCTGAGCTGGGCTGCACCAGTGTCAAAGGAAGAGCAGAAGGAGTGGGCTTTTGCTTTTTTTTTTTTTTTTTTTTACTTCTAGCAGTTTAATAATGCACAGCCATGGTCTAAGAGTTAGAAAGGGGGGAGAGTTAGTTAACTCCAGGGGAAATTGAAGTCAGAAGTGCATGGATGCATTGCTTTCCAGTAGATCTTTTGTAACAACTGCTCTCTATATTTCAGCATGAAGTGGGTCTTTGGGCACTGGTGAGCTCCCTTGTGAAGACAGGGTGTCCTCTGTTCACATATGTGGGTTAATGATGTCCATATTTGCTGAAATGGAAAACCTGGCACGTGCACAAGTTTGAGGACTGGCTGTTCCTCAGGTATTAGTTTCACGTGTATAGGGCTTGCCACAACATCTTGTTGAACAAGTTGTGCTTGTTGAACAGTTCTTGTTCAAGACTTCTAAAATGAAAAGAAATCATAGCTACAAGTAGTTCTATTCATTTTGTTAAGAAAACCAAGCACAGAAAGGGTAAATCATCTGTAAATAGCATGGGCAGATAGAATGCAGACATTGTGCCATCTGCTTTCTAACTCCACCGGGGATTTGTTACAAGGCCCAAGGTTTGGTTTTTACGCAAAGACAAAGTGAGCTTAGACCCTCACAGGTCCTGTGGCCTCTAAGCCTGACAGGATGGGAAGGGCAGAACCAGAGGAGCCTGCCTTTAACGTGGATGTCTGCTTGCTTTTCCTTGGCTGTGCTGTAATAAATTGCATTTTGTCCTCCTGTAATCCTTACTGTGACCAGGCAAGCAGGGAGGGTAGGATGCGTGGTGAGGTTGGCTTAACTTGTTGCACATACCAAGGGTCTTTGTGTTCCCTGTTTCAGTGTGAGTCTCTCTTTTTTTTTTTCCCCCTCCTGCAGCACACAGGCCTGGTGATCAGGAATTTTCCCTAAGCCAAATTTCCTCAGATCTCTACCATTCTATCTTGTACCACATTTTCCAGACAACTGTTGTCTTCCTTTCCTATTTTAGCTTTCATTTTATATGGTACTTGGACTGCCCAGTTTCTTCATCTTTTCTTTATTTCTGCCTGAAACATGCGAGCAAGAGAAAAATGGGAAGACATTCTACACTGAGACACTAAAAGCAGTTACCACCCAATCTTTGATGGTCTCAGTGCTGCTGGAATGGTTGCGATGGTGCAGCAGTGGCTGTGCTAAATGTCTCTTGGTCCCCCACTTTGCTGGCCTTTGCAAGTACAGATGTGCCTCCTAATTGAACATTGCCTTTGCACTTTGGTAAGTAACGGTCTTCAGTTGTATTCATTTTAGATGCTCAGGGGTTTGTTGGCTTTGATGTCTACACCTCCCAGGCTGTGCTCCTCCACCCAGTGACAAGTTATCTCGCTGGTCAGCCTGACCTCGGTGCCGGGGAAGATTATGGGGTGGTTCATCTTGAGGGCACTCACAAGGCATGTGTGGGACAACCAGGGGATCAGGCCCAGCCAGCACGGATTCATGAAAGGCAGGTCCTGCTTGACCAACCTGATCTCCTTCTATGACCAGGTGACCCGCCTAGTGGATGAGGGAAAGGCTGTGGATGTGGTCTACCTGGACTTCAGCAAGGCCTTTGACACCGTCTCCCACAGCATTCTCCTAGAGAAGCTGGCTGCTCATGGCTTAGACAGGTGTAGTCTGCGCTGGGTCAAAAACTGGCTGGACGGCCGGGCCCAGAGAGTTGTGGTGAATGGAGTTCAATCCAGTTGGCGGCCGGTCACGAGCGGTGTTCCCCAGGGCTCAGCACTGGGGTCGGTCTTGCTTAATATCTTTATCGATGATCTGGATGAGGGGATCGAGTGCACCCTCAGTAAGTTTGCAGACGACACCAAGTTGGGCGGGAGTGTTGATCTGCTCGAGGGTAGGAAGGCTCTGCAGAGGGACCTGGACAGGCTGGATCGATGGGCCCAGACCAATTGTATGAGGTTCAACAAGGCCAAGTGCCGGGTCCTGCACTTCGGCCACAACAACCCCATGCAGCGCTACAGGCTTGGGGAAGAGCGGCTGGAAAGCTGCCTGTCAGAAAAGGACCTGGGGGTG
>NW_008795021.1:1978599-1990092 GCF_000699145.1 Aptenodytes forsteri | reverse complement strand
GCCCAGGGAAGTGGTTGAGTCCCCATCCCTGGAGGTATTTAAAAGACGAGTAGATGCGGCACTTAGGGACATGGTTTAGTGGGCATGGTGGTGTTGGGTTGATGGTTGGACTCGATGATCTTAGAGGTCTTTTCCAACCTTAATGATTCTATGATTCTATGACCCCATTTAGTGGATGTAGGAGGAATCTGCTGTCCCCTAGGAGCTGCCGTTTCCACCAGGGAGGTGCTCTCTGTGCTTCTCCCCAAACCATGGCCTGTGCTGCTCAGAGTCCTTCCAGGTGTTTGTTTCCCTCTCTTGCCATGGCTTCACGGGGCTAGTGAGAAATAAAATGTGACTTTCGCCTCTTGTGCTGAAAGCTAGTGGTGGCTGGGGCATTCAGCTGGAACATGGGAGACTTGCTCTGCAATTGCTGTTACAGAAAAGGCAGAGAAAAAGGGATTGATTCTTGAGCTGTTGTTTTAACCACAGGGATGCTTCAGAGAAAATTAAGCTTTCGTCTCTTTTCTTTCTAAACTGCTGTGTAGGCTTAGCCCTGCATGTGTAACTGAGGGAGGAGACAGATGTGGCTTCCCATCAGAGGCTTTCTGACTCCAAGGTCACCATCGTGTAGTCACCATAGGTGGTGTCTGGGCCTTGACTGCTGTGCCAAGGAGTCCAGTAGTGGCAAATCTAGCCTGAAAGCTGGAGGCTGCAACTTCTTCACACCTCTTTGCAGACTTAAGTCTAGATATTTTGACAGCCTGTGATGTCTCCTTGGGGTGCTCAGCTGTGAACCACAGGCTCAAACATGCCCTTGTCCTCAGCTTCCCCATCTGTGTTCCTACGGCATCAGCGCCTCCCCGCTGCGGGAGTGGGTCTGCAGAGCCCCCATGAGCGGGCTGCAAACGGCTCCCCAGGAGGAGCAGGGTTCAGCAAAGGCTGATGCTGCGGTGGAGATGGGAGGCAGATGAAGTGAAGAGTGAAGGCATTCATTTCTAGCATCAGCTGCAGCTCCCAGCACAAGCCTCAGGAGGCACGTTTTCAGGCACTGCTGGGGACCGATAAGCACACGCTGTTCTTTTTCCAAGTGACTTAGAGCTTGATGTGGTTAACTGAAGAGCAGGCATGGAGCCAGGTGGGAAATGAGCTCACTCTGCACCTTATAGGCCAGCAAGAAGAGCGGGGAGCTGACAACAGGCTCGTGACTAGTCTCCTCAGTTTCAATTTTATGTGGCTTTACTTGAAAATTGCTGTGTATGACCAGACGGTGGCTTGTGTCACAAGCATACGGGATTTTTGGAGTCACAAGTAGAAAAGCTGCTGTGGCTGGTACTGCTGAGCTGGCTGCTTCAGCGAGGTTTTGCCCTTGTCCCACGGCACCTCACAGGACTTTGGCTGGGTGGCCGCGTGCCGGCTCGGTGACACTGCCCCGGAGCGGGGCCGGCTGAAGGTGGTGGGCGTCAGGCATGAGCTGGAAGCGGCTGTACCAGATGCGGAGCTGTCACATCGCACGCCGTGATCTCTGTTCTCCTCAGCTGTGCCACAAGTGTGGAAATCCCGGGGATTCATGCCCAGAAATGAGTCGCAGGAATTAACCTCGCAAGGAAGCGACTGCAGCAGGGCAGAGCAGAGCCGCTCTGCTCTTGTTCAGGGTTGCTCTTTCCTTTCCCCTGGTCCCTGTACACACACGTACATCCCCTCCTTCTCCAAAGAATTAGAGTACTGCCATCCATAAAAGCACTTTAGCAGCAGACTACATAATGCTAGTTATTATTACTAGAAATGTCAAGTAGGAGCAAACCTATAATTACATTTAAATTAATCTCTTTTTTTTCTCTGGGACAAGGCTATTTAAGGGCTTGTTTTACACAGAGACAACTCAGCCCCAAACAAGCCTGTTTCTTTCTCCAAAATACCCATGCCCTGTTAGCAGGGCCACAGTCCAGCTTATAAAACTAAATATTTACTAAATATTTAACAATAATAACTAAATATATAATAATAATATAGATAATATATAAAAGTAATAAATAAATAATCATAACTAAATATTTAGTCATTTGGGGTTTTTTTCACCCTATTTACTACGGAATTAGCTTAGAATCCAGCTTCAAAACAGGAACTGCAGAGTTTTAAGAAGTCTGGCAACTGCCATAATTAAAAACAAGAGAAAGTAGGCACCTTATGTGTGTATATAATGTGTTATATATATAATATATATGTGTGTGTGTGTGTGTGTATATACACACACACACATCAAAGAAAAAAAGGGAGTTTTGCTTAAGATGTGCTCAGGTGGCTGCAGATAAGCAGAATCTGAAACTTTCCTTTAAATTTCAGCCCTACCTGCAATAAAATCCCTCCTGGAGGGAAAGGTTGTCTTGCCTTTCCTTCGCTGTGCGGGTTTGGGATTGGCTGCCTCACCAGCCAGCCGGCTGCACTGAGCTCTGCAAAACAGGGACCTCGGGTGGGGAAACGGCCTCCGTTGTGGCTCTTCCCCTTTGTGTTGAATAATTCAGAATTTACTGGGCTGAAAGGGAAAAGGTGACTGTGACTGCTGCTGGCAGGGCAGGCAGAGCCCCAAGTTAGGGGTGAGCTGGCTCTGGTTATTTCCAGAGACTATGTAATACACACACACACACACACACACACACACACACACACACACACACACACACACACACACACACACACACACACACACACACACACACACACACACACACACACACACACACACACACACACACACACACACACACACACACACACACACACACACACACACACACACACACACACACACACACACACACACACACACACACACACACACACACACACACACACACACACACACACACACACACACACACACACAAAAAGCATTAATATGCTATAATATGCTATATGCCCAAACACAAGCCACCGACTTGTGTTTGTGCTGGGCCTGAGCTAGTTGGTGCTCTTGCAGGAGGACGACCAGGTTACTGGATTACCTTGCTCAGAAAAGCCAGGAGAAAGCCCTCGGCGTGCTGAGCAAACCTATTGCTACAGCGTCCTTGAAAGCATGCGTTTGGCCCATGAGGGATGTTTCACTGATGAAAGCTTAGACACCTTTGAGGTAGGTTGTTTTTTCTTTTTTTAAAAAAAGGAAGAAGAAGCAAAAACTGCACAAATTCAGAGCTGTTAAGCACGGGCACAGCTTCTTGGCAGCCACCCCTTGCGCACCCCACTGCTGCCCCACCGTCCCCCCACCCACAGGCCGGAGACCGCCCTTAGAGGAATCGCACTCCCATTTATCTCTGCATTTCCTCAGTACTTCACCCAGCAGCTTTTGAGGAAAATGTGTTTAACTGTCACCTTATCAATGCAGAGAAGCTAGCAGATTTGAATTATGTTGTGTAAATATTTGAAACATAAAGGATTAAAGAATTATTGATAGGCAGCCAGAGAAAGTAACCTTCGTTAAAATAAAAACAATGATGTAATTGATTTGTAACACAGAAATGATCTGAACAGACTAAAGACGATTCAGAAAAGGCTAAAACCCCACACCTTCTGTATTTTGGAAACCGATACAGTTTTTCTGTCTATTAGGTTTTCCTTCAGCTCTTTTGCGCCCTGAGTGCTCTCTTCTTCCTCCTGAAGTGAAGCCGTTTCAGCCTTCCCCTTGGTACGTAGTAGGTGCATTGCAGGAGAAACGATAATTCGGCCCAATGTTATTTTCCCTGGTCACAGTTAAGTCTGTTTATTCCTCGGTTTAGCTTATGATTTGGCTGTTGTTCAACATTCGCAATTTCAGAAGATTAAATTCCTAGACAGAAAGTACTATTTGGTGCAGTCAAACAACATGAAGAATTTGAGGACTTGAAAATAAGAGAGAGCTGGAATCTCGTAAACTCAAAGATGTTAATACTGTCAGGAATTTTCACTGAAGAAAGAGAGAAAATTCTCCCTACGAAGCTCCCAGCTCCCTCAAGCGGGGTCTTTTCCCAGTGCCCTCCCTTGCACACCCACCCACGGCACAGCTGCCCTGCAGCAGTGTGGGTAGGAAAAAAACAAGCTAACTAGCTTGGCCAGCACTGAAGTGAGGAGGCTTTAAAAAAAAAAAAGTAAGGAAGGCTCAGCCTCCATCCTTCACAGCAAGTAAGGCTCCTACGCACAACCACTTTAGGGAGGGGCAAAACCGAGTATTTTATGTCTGGAGCTGTGCTTTGCAGAGCCCAGAACACAGCAGCGGGGTGCTGCTGGGGAGGCAGGGAGCTCCTCAGCCCTCCCATATCCTCCTCCCACCCCTCCTCTGCCCCCCAAGCCCCCTCTAGGCACTACATAAACATTTAACTAATGTAAGTTAAAAACAGGCGAGTTGTATTTGTGATCCAGATCAAACTTACGCTGCTCTTAAACAGACATTGAATCATTTCCAAGGAAAAGGATATCCCCATACAGTACACAGTTTAATTTGTTTCTACATGGTTTTATCTTGACCAAATCTAAAGTTTGAAATACGCATTTAGAGAAACAATCAGTAATTGGTCAAAGTTTGTCAATACCTTTCAAAATATATCGAGCCAGCTACAATCAGAATGTGAATTAGTCTTTCATCTGCAATTTCAGTAAAATTAACTATTCCAGTTACAAGCTGGTCTGAGACATGATTAAAAAACCTTGGAGCAGTAGCCTGAGCAAAGCCCCTTTTATTCCAGCCTAAAATATTCACCTAGGGAAACAAAACTGAGCAAGATGTTACTTGGCTACAGCTGCTATGACTCTGCTGCTCCGTTTCCCTACACAGACCAGGCTTTGTTGCATCTGAGTCCCCAAATAGCTCACCACATACATTTTTCTGAATATTTCTGTGTACTAAAAGCCCTCCGGACTCCCAAAGCATGCATCATCAACTAAAAAGGAAATGATGTTTCAATCTTCCAGCTCCCCACTGCCACCTTCAGCAATAAAACTCAAAACAGATTAAATAAGATCAATATTCTAGCCAGTTTTCTGCCTTCAGCTAGCTACATCACCATGGCAGTATGCTTTCACACTCCTGTATAAATGTCACCAGCATTGCAGGACAGTATGGAAAGAGTTAAGGACAGCTGTAAAAGTTGCTTAAAGAAATAAGCAGTCAGAAGACAAATACAGTTCTCAACTATTAACATTTATTAAAAGATTGACCAAAGTAGTTTTATTCCCAAGTTTTGTTTACAAAAGTCTAACAATTTCCCCAGGTAGTCAAAGATTAATAAAAGAACTGAGATGGCATTGCATTAGTGCATAGAAAGCAAAACTGGTCTACAAAAAAACCCCAAAAACTCAGAATTTGTGTAAAATTGAGGTTTTAAATACTTGAAAGCAATTGCTAGTATCGCAGAGCGTTCACAAGCGTCCATTTTCACTGTGTACAATGTAAAGTTGTTAGCTGCAATACTGTCTGTTCTCTAGGCTTTAGCTTTTTTTTTTTCCTCCTACAGAGGCAAAACCACCCCCTCTGCCCCAAACTACGAAGCCGACTCTTGCGCCTGATCAGCTGGGCAATTTTGACATGAAACCTCTTCCCAGCAGCTTTCGCAGTTGCCACACTTTGCAGTTTTTCTGATCTACGCACAGCTGATCACAAGAAAATGGCCTCTCGAAAAAGCTGCGCAGCCCGCCTTTAGTCGGCTGCCCTTCCTGCAGCTTCCGCTACTTGGGATCAGAGACACTTCAAACGCCCAACGTTATTTCAAACCTTATTTTGCCTTAAGGCTTCAATTTTAATCAGTTGCTTATTACAAGCTTAATTTCCAAACTGTAACAGAGTTAAGTACATCCAGCTGAAGACAATGCTGTGCAAAGGGCGCAGAGGAACTGCAAACAGACTGCATATTGCATATCCAGGCCGCGGCCGGCCAAACCAAACATCCCGCACCTACACAGGAATGTGTAAGAAATGTTAGATATCTTACATTCAGCATAGCTGCACTGAGATGCAGTTTGTGCCAAAGCCGTTTTTCTTTTCATCCAAATTAGAACTTTGCACTTTGCTGAACCAGTTTAACCAAAGTCTCTTGGAAAAAAGTCAGCGGTTTAACTGAAAAGCATGCAAAGATTTGGCAAGATACTTTAACTTTATTATGGCAACGGTACATCTGCCTCAGCTTTAAAGTTATGTACTTCCTGTTGTGTTGGGGATACTAACAAGCCTTTAGGATTTAAGAATCGCGATGAGATTCCCTTACTAAATTCCAGAGCCTTCTACAGAGCCTGCAGCGCTCTAGCCCTTGCTTCCACTGTACTCGGTACATCGATACCTTCAAAAACGGTGTATCACGCTCCAAGGTTTTACTGCAGTTAAGACACGGAAGGTGAACAGAAAAAGAGAAAAGATCCAACCAAAGCAAACAAAGAACATAAGTAACAGCAGTTCAGGATTATCCAAGCAGTACAGATACGTTACGCGTTCCTGCAGAGCAAGCACATAGCTGAAGAAGGAAAGGAAAACAAACAGAGGATATAGCCGTTACAGACAGAACAAACATACTGGTGTCATAGAATAATCCTCCAAAGATACTGAATTCTTTTTGAACTTATGTGGGGATGCTGTGGGGAAATCGTGTTAAAGGTTAGTAAAACAGCTGCATCATTAGGCAAGCCAGATCCGATTATCCATTAACTGCTTGTCTCCATTTACCAATTCAAAGCAAGACTTTAATTATGTTCTGGAATCCCCATTTATTACAGCTGGTATTTCTTATAGCCCAAAACGTTTTACTTGGATTATTTATCTAGTAATTAATAATAATCTTCTGGACTAGTTACCCAATTCCACTTCAATTGACTGTTTGATCCAAATTGTCAACCTCATCATTAAAAATAGCAAGTATACAGTCCCACCACGTCATTTGGTGCTGACACAGCAGCGTGCGTTCATCACATCACCCTGGGAAACGCACCAGTACGTTCTCCAAACAGACATCCTAGAAACATCCTTGACCCAAGTTCAAAAATTCCAAACCACCAAGCAGGACAGGTACAAACACCATCCTGTTGGAAGTCAGTGGAAATACCTGCCGGTTTCTCTCTCAGCTTTGTTCTTGAAGTAAAAACTGAGCAAGATGCTGCAATGGTGGGTCAATTCAGAGATTGCCTGACAAGCATCAAAGCCCCCTTCTAAACAAAATTTGTTTTGAAATTAAGCTATTGAATGTCTTTCTCTCTATATACATATATTAGAAAACATTTAGCTATGTGTTTCATCTTGAAAGATCTACACAACAGTTAATCAGTTCCCCAGAAAAAAAAAAAAATCTGTTTCTGCTGGCAACTAGAAAAATCTGTGTACAAGACTTATGGGAAACCCAACACTTGATTCTTTGTTTATGCTTTTTCAAGGTTAAATGCCTTTTTGTTTATACACTATTTCTTCCCAATATGAAGTTTTCTTGGTTTACTCAAGGCATCACAGAATGCACCAGAATACCGTTAACTGTTGCCTTGTATTTGTGCTACCCAATTTAGAAACCATCTTTAAAGAAAGCACCACAGAAATAAGGGGTTTTTTTAAGGCTTAGGTCAGTTAAAACTAAACCTGCAGCTGAATTTTGCTCTACTCTTCAAACGACAAATTTGAGTATTTGCTTTGCAACTTCTGAACATACTCAAGTAACATTCATCCTTTCTGATCCCGCCAGGACTGTATATAGATTTTTCTATAAACTTAACATTAACCCAAAGAACACAGAGACGTAGCATTGAACTTTTGTTTTAATGGTCTCAAATTCTGTGACAGATTTTTTTGGTCAAGTTTCCATTTTAAAAAATTTTATCGATTTTAAAGACTAATAACTTAAACTGCCACGAAACAAATGGTCCACAAACATTCCTTTCCTTCTGAAGCTTTTACGATGCATTGTAATCATTAACCAGTCTTTTACTATTAAACTTAAATGGCCAATTGAGACAAACAGTTCTGAGACCGTTCTTCCACCACTGATTAAGACTGAGGTGGCAGCTGATGTACAGAATTTTCATTTAGCCTTCTGAGCCTTCTGGGCAGACTTTGTGACCTTGCCAGCTCCACCAGCCTTCTTGTCAACTGCCTTGATGACACCAACAGCAACCGTCTGTCTCATGTCACGCACAGCAAAACGACCTGAAAACAAAAACAGGCTTTATGACTTTTGTCTAGGGCTACGTTCCCACAACGTTATCTGCACAGCAGCAACACCCAACTTGGGTTAAGTGGGCAAACACCACTCTGGGACAGTGAACTGCGCGAGAGTGGGGGAGAGAGAAGCAATTCTCTAGAGAGCACCCCTGTACTGCTGAAGTTTTGGTTCCAAGTTTCTATTGAAGTTACAGCTTTTATAATAGCATGTTACAGAACACGCTACATCCCGATACTAGAGCTGGACATCAAGGAGCGTCTTTTCCAGAGATCAGGATTAACACATTTTTAGGAGATGCCTTACCCAGAGGAGGATAATCGGAGAAGCTCTCAACACACATGGGTTTGCCAGGGATCATATCAACGATGGCAGCATCTCCGGATTTCAGGAATTTGGGGCCATCCTCCAGCTTCTTGCCAGAACGACGATCAATCTTCTCTTTGAGCTCAGCAAATTTGCATGCAATGTGAGCAGTATGGCAATCCAGCACAGGGGCATAACCAGCACTAATTTGGCCAGGGTGGTTCAGGATAATAACCTAGGAAAAAAGGCGGCCAAGTTAACACTGGGGTAATTTTGAATACTAATGTGTCTTACAAAGTCAGGGCTTTCACGTGATTTGCTTCAAGCAAATACATCTCAGAACACAAGTCTATATCACCTTATAGCTTAGCCTACTAGTAAGAAAGAACAAGCCTCTAGTTTGAAACGTAGTTCTGGATTGTGAAATACATCTTCACACAGCTGCAAACATTACCTGTGCCGTGAAGCCAGCAGCTTCCATCGGAGGATCGTTCTTGCTGTCGCCAGCAACATTGCCACGGCGAACATCTTTCACAGACACGTTCTTAACATTGAAGCCAACGTTATCACCAGGCAGAGCTTCGCTCAGGGCTTCGTGGTGCATCTCAACAGATTTTACTTCAGTTGTAACGTTGACAGGGGCAAATGTAACCACCATGCCTGGCTTCAGAACACCAGTTTCCACACGGCCAACGGGTACAGTACCAATGCCTGCAGAAGAGAAGCAACGTTAGTAATTCAGCTCAGTGAATATATGCCCTTACAGGAGAAAACACTTGAGACAAGTATTCTACGTTTTCCACTTGAAAAAACAGCGCTCGGGCAAACTACTGCGTTTCTGTCCCACACATTAGCTGCTGCTGGCAAGTAAGATGCATTATAAAGAACACATACCGCCAATTTTGTAGACATCTTGAAGAGGCAGACGCAGAGGTTTGTCAGTTGGACGAGTTGGTGGCAGGATGCAGTCCAAAGCTTCAAGGAGGGTGGTTCCACTGGCATTGCCATCCTTTCGGGTAACCTTCCATCCCTTGAACCAGGGCATCTGTAACAAATAAAAAAGCCCAGGCATGAACTGTCTGCCAATTTTAACGGCACAAGGCTAGAAAAGACCAAGTGGCATATCTTAGTATTATCTCGGTATACAGCTGCAGAGTAAGGACTTGTGAAGTGCTGGGATTTGATTTTCACCTGGACACCTCAAACGTTAACTATTGAAAAACGTGCATTTTACTATTGCATAATTTATCTCAGTAATCCTATTTTCATTTCTTAATATAAACAAATGTCAAACCTACGTTAGAGCTCGGCTCCAACATGTTGTCTCCGTTCCAACCAGAAATTGGCACAAAAGCTACAGTGTCTGGGTTGTAGCCGATTTTCTTGATGTAAGTGCTGACTTCTTTGACAATCTCTTCATATCTCTTCTGGCTGTAAGGTGGCTCGGTGGAATCCATCTTGTTGACACCAACAATCAGCTGTTTTACACCCAGGGTGTAGGCCAGAAGGGCATGCTCACGGGTCTGCCCGTTCTTGGAAATACCAGCCTCGAACTCACCAACACCAGCAGCAACAATCAGGACAGCACAATCAGCCTTTGAAAAGAAAGAAAAGAGCCCCTCATTGTAATACTTGCACACGTGTCAAGGTATCAGGGCAACCCCCCCAACCAACCAAGTAACAACCTGCCTGAACTCCCAAAATCCTTAGTTCTATTTACATACCTGAGAAGTTCCAGTAATCATGTTCTTAATGAAGTCTCTGTGTCCAGGAGCATCAATGATGGTGACGTAGTATTTGCTTGTTTCAAATTTCCACAGGGAAATATCAATAGTAATACCACGCTCACGTTCAGCTTTCAGCTTGTCCAAGACCCAGGCATATTTGAAGGAACCTTTGCCCATCTATGGATTTAAAAAAAAAAACCAACACGTTTTTTTCCCCCCCTTTTTTGTAAGAATATGTACTTGCATGTACTTCAGAAAGATCTAAGAATAGTAAGTGGCTTAATACTGAAAGATGTTGCTGCTTGTAAAACAAGCAACAAGATACACTTGGCACTAGTAGTGAGAGATGCCAACCGTTTTGTTATTTAACCTGTTGACAGTTTAGCCCTCTTGACAGCTTGTTAATTGCACTAACACATCTTTAAGATAGATCTCTTGAGCCTAAGCCCTACTATCAAGTGTCCTCTACAAATTTAAGTTCTCTTACTAATGCAATCCCTGCAATAATCAACATTTTAACTGCCACTCAACCTAATGTTCACTGCATTTCATTCTGCGATGTGCTTATTAAGACCTAACACTGTTATTACACAGAAAAAAAAAAAGGAAGTATGATCAATAGGACTTCCTACAGGTTCAAACGCCAAAATCTATACCTTTCTCATTTTCAGAAGTAAACCTTATCAGAGCAATTTCTTTCATTTTATCCTGAACTACATGTATGCAAAGACTGAAGCTGGGAACTCCACTTACATTACAATTCCAGACGTAACTATGCAGACGTAGCTTTAGGCTACCTTTCTTTTCCCTCGTTCTACACGTCACAATTTCAGCTTTGCCAACTAACGTAATGGCGGATTCAACGCTTCAGCACTTGTTCGACTACGGGGACAACTGCAACCTAACTGCCGCCCTGTGGCCGCGGAACACTTACGCACTTGTTCAGCTACTGGGACAGTTGCAAGCGAACTGCCTCCCCGTGGCCACAAAACAGTTTGCAACTGAAGTTTTGCAACAAAATCTCTTTATTCATCCCTGCACCACCGAAATTTCGCTGGATGTCACAGGCCCACGCACCTCAGCAGCTTCCTTCTCGAACTTCTCGATGGTCCTCTTGTCGATGCCACCGCATTTGTAGATGAGGTGGCCGGTGGTGGTGGACTTGCCAGAATCGACGTGGCCGATGACGACGATGTTGATGTGGGTCTTCTCCTTTCCCATTTCGGATGTTAGTCAAGTTCTTTCTTTCGGCAAAAGAGAATCGACACCTGGAAGTTCCCCAGAAAAATACCAGTTACGCCTCGAGTGCGAACGCCCTCCCCGGGGCC
>NW_008795021.1:1960164-1977489 GCF_000699145.1 Aptenodytes forsteri | reverse complement strand
CTCCTCCGTCCCGGGCTCGCGGTGTGCTGCGGCAGCAGCGCCGGGGGAGCGGGGGAAGGGGAGAGATGACCCCTTCTAGCGCAGGGGTCGAAAGCGGCCGAGGTGAACCGACGGGAGTAGGCTCCCTTCTCCGGGGTGAAGCGGGGCAGCACCGAACGGCGCAGCGGGAGCCCCAAGTGCTCGGTCAGGGCAAGCGTCTGCCCCAGCCCCTCCTGCAGCGGACAGGCGCCACACCGGACCTGGGGACGAGAAAGCGTCACACGTTGCATCATGGCCCGGTCCAGGGGGATGCAGCAGCTAAAGGAAGTCCCTGGGGAATAGCCTCAGGCAGAGTAATTATGTTTCTGATTAGGGACACAAAAGAACTCGGTGAATGAGATGAGAAATGCTCAGTTAGTTACGCTGACTAGCCTACATTTGTTACTTGCTTAAGATTATGGAATGTAAGAATCCCCCCAACTCATTATGTTGCAAGTCCCCCAGAAACGGAGGGGGGGAAGGAGGGAGGGAGCAGGAATTTCAGGAAGCTTATTACATCAGAATAAGAAACAGCATCGTTTGGCTTAAAAAAAAAAAAAAAAAAAAAAAGGCAAGCAAGCTTTTTTCTTGCTTTCTTGTACCATTAGAGAACAAAAGTTGACTCGGCTGAGAAAACTTTGGCACAAAAATACAAATCAAGGCGGACATACCTTAAGCAAAGCTGCATCTGAAGTGCAAATGTATTAAAGTGAATCCCTTAAGCATTTAGGACATGTGACTACTGTGTAAGAAACCCAAACTGCAAAATACAGAAACCCATACTGTATTTTCACATGAGAAAACTGGCAGCCCTAGCAAATTATTTTTGAAATCATGGCAACGAGGAGTCGGAAAACAGCTCACAACATCAGAAATAAAAGCCCTCGTGATTCCAGTGGATTGTTCTCTGGTTTACTCACTCCTAACTGATGTAGGAAAATCCATTAAATATTCAACAACTTCTATACCTACTCAAGTGAAATTAAGCTGAGAAGCTGAACAAATATCTGTGTGTGTTCTTTTAAAATGATCTGCAAAGGAAACAAAGCTACGTGCTCTGTTTTCTTCTTCAGGTACATTATATGCCTATGTTAGAAACAGTTACTTACATATACACAACTATAATTCCATTCATTTGTTGGTACTCTCTTCAGATTGCACTTGTAAAGCGTGGAAATAGCTTCTTTTTCAAAAACAAACAAAACCCAACAACAACAACAAAATAGAACACCCCACCTCATGCATCTACGCTTTCACTTGACTCCCAAGTTTCTCTAGCTGAGATACCCCCAGCATCAAATTCACTACAGTAAAGAGCTGTAAACTTAGTATTTCAGTGATTGATATGGAATTGAAGTGTTTCCACAATATCTGGTATTCTTCCACATGCAAAGTTAAAAAAAAAAACTGGGTGCATTTTGTAAAAAAAAAAGGTGACTTGAGCGATGTCACGTTAGAGAAGATGCTGAGTTTAGAATACACCTTTTACACAAAAATCCAGTGTCAGAGTAAAACCTGCAAACAGGTTCAGATGTTGTTAAACAAACTCACTAATTTTTAAGAAAGGAATAAAGTCATCAAGTTCTTTCTCTTCCCCTCCTATGTTTTTAGGCAGAGATTAGTGGTGGGGGTAGGGGGGCAGCTAGAGATGGTTCAGCTCTTCTCAAAACTAACATTTAGGAGCAGTTATTAGTGAAGACATTGCGTATGAAGACACGGTAATAGCAGGGCAGGAAAAGGGAGGTGGATCACTTTATGATAATGCATTTCCATTTCCAGAAAGCGATTTAGTGGCTCAGGTTGAGGACCAAAGAGTAATATTTGGTAAGAAAGCTAAGCAGCAATTTTCAGGTCTCCTATAAAGCAAAGACTGTTTGCAAACACAGCTAAAAAGCTTTATTATTCAGGATAGTTTGAAGTTAGCTTCTAAAATGTGTATTTCAGTAGGGGGTATTTTTAATGGACTGATCTGTCAAAGTATCCATTCTCATAAAAAGGTAGTTTAACACTTTCCAAATGTAGTCGATGACTTGTGCCTCAACAGGGAGAGGAGACAGGAAATGTGTTCCTGATTTCTTACATAGCCCACACTAAACTGCACATTTCTTTTTTTTAAGGGACTTTTTTTTTTTTTTTAGAAGACGATTTCATAAATAAAGGCATTTAGAACTATGTATTTCTTAAGACGGCAATTTCTGTGGTATGTACATAGCTGAAAGCTATGAAAGCTGAATTTGTTGGACAAACTTTTAACCACGGTCCTAGTTCAAGCCTACAACAGTTGTTTTTTTCCCCTCCATTTCTTTAATTGTTTTCAAAATAATTTTATTATTTCCTCTTTAATCTGTCCAATACATGCTTTTATTCTCTCAACAACTAGTATATCTCTTATTGTCCATTCTATTAGCGGAACATTCCTCTTATCAATCTCACAAATATTTATACAGCTGGGGAGCTTCAGATATATGAGTAGCCTCACATAATTCAGTGGAAATGCATTCTGGAGAATCCTCTCAGCTAACAGAGATAGGCATACACTGGACTAAATCCTGTATGCAAATAGCCTGGTAAAAATTTTAGATTTTGTTCATTTGGCAAAACTAATCTCTTTGGTATGAAACATTTAGGAAGAAATGGAGATAATAGATTTCAAGAACTCAAGGTCTTTCAGGCTTTGGAATAGTGCTTATTAAATCCAGACTGACTTCAGAAATAGGAGGTCTTTGTGGGGAAAAACTACTCATTCTCCCTCGACCACTGGTGAGCATACGCTAAACTGAAATAACCTATGTCCACATACGCCTCCAGTGTAAGAACACATAGAAGGGTTCTCTAAAGCATTTGTATTGTAGGAACCTATAGATTAGCTACCATTTTAAAAAGGTTTTGAATCTCAGATCAAATTATATTAAAATTAAAGTTATGCTGTCAGTATATCTAAGCCAAATATTCTAACATTTAAAAATAAATGTTAACTGGATTTTGAGATCACAGAAGCTACTGCGGCATTACTTTCATTTTAGCAGGTGGCTCCAGCGCATACAGAATGTACTATAAGCTTAGCACACAGTCACAGCCAGTGAAATCATGCTAGAAAATAAAAGATGTGCTCACTGAGCACCTCTGAAGAATTTTAACTCTCTTCCACGTACATGTGGAAGTGGCATCTTTTTTTGGTCAGACTCCTGTGCAAAGATGAAGGTAACTAGCATTTATACAACTATTTTAACTGTAATGAACAAGGTCATTCAGGAGTGTAAGCAAACAGACTTTATAAGCACAAGACTTTAAACACACATCTGATAAATACAATTTATCAAGCTCACTATATACAGAAGAGGCACTAAGATTTCTTGAGGGCACTTTCAGAAAGCGTGATGGAAAAGCAGTCCAAAATTACCAATAGTAATTGGTGATTAGCAAAACCAGATTCTGGTACACAGCATTATTTTGTAATATAATTAACCTTATACTTACTGTGAAATGCTTTCTAATCCCTACGTTACAGTTACCGTTGTATGTACATTAGTCTAAATGTTCAACATAAACTATAGCATGAGCACACAGCTTTACTTCCATCTATAAGAATCAAGGCATTAGAGAACACTTAATAGAAATAAAAAGCATCTACATCTGTTATGAAATCCTTTTCCCTACATGATCCTAACGCTTACAACCAGATTTTACAATCATCTGTTTAATAAATAAAAGAACAATTAAATAATGGTGTTATTAATGTATGAAGAGATTACACAGAAAACCTGCTTCAAAAAAAATGGTTTAACTGAACTGGGTGAGGTAATCTGAACTACTTGAAAAAAGCTACTTTTGAAAGTTATTTAGCTCTGTACTAGTAGCTAATATTTTTATATAAATGAAATTACTTGGTAAAAGGAAGAGACAACAGTAAATACACTTGAAGTTACTGTCTTAGGAGACAGCACAAAATAAATGCCTCCATCCTTGGAAGTCTTTAAGACTTGGACTGGATAAAGCCCTCAACAACCTTGTCTGATCTCATAGCTGACCTTGCTTATAGATTCAGAAAATAAGGTCTTACAGTAGGAGGTAGAAGAGAGCGGCCTTCAAAACTATTGAGAGTATTACTAGGATGAATAAGCAGCTACAATTTCAGAAGCTTCTGAATAACTTAACATAAGCCTCTTAAAAAGGCATTGTTTCCCCTAAAACAAGTTTCCTGTGGGAAGCACTCCTGTTCCAGTTACAGCATTTACAACGGGTGAAGGATTAATGCTTAGAGGACAGTCTGCTTTAAAAAAAATCCTTTGGACAATCTTTTCAAACCACATTTATCCACAGCACGAGAAAGCTAATTTATATTGAACGTTTAGTACCAGCTGAACCGTGATACTGAAGGTTTAGTATCAGACGGTGTGGGTATACGGCAGATGCGACCAGAACCAACAGCTGTATTTAAACCTCTGTTCTGTTCTGTGGAGGTCTGCATTACTGAGCTAGAAAATGAAAGTATCTGATTTAGAGCAGAAGTGTCCTAAGCGGAAAGAAAAGAACCTCACAGGTGGCTGCTTCAGTAAGAGTGTTCTGGAACTGAACAGTGCATGGGAAGATACATGCAAACAACTAGAGGACTTCAGATCCAAGAAGTAATTCCTCCTTTAGTTTAACCAAAAAGTGACCCTTCATTTGTAGACACCTGACAAAGCTTCATATACTTCATTAGTGCTGGGCTAATTTACACCAGCTGATGACCTGGCTCCAGGCAAAAAGCAGAGTTACTAGACACCAATGCAGAATAAAGGTGAAGGGCTGACAAAGTAACAATATAATTTGTTAAATTGTTCTGTGGTTTTGCATTAGTGTTTTCCAACAGCAAACAGGCTACAGTATTTGCTCCTCTTCCCCAAATGGAATCACATTTTCACTATATCCCACCCCATTTGGATACCCTAAATGAATGGTAAGTCCTTCTAGGAGTTCAATTCAAAAAATACCCTAAATGGGAGCATAAAAAAAAAAAAAATATATATTAAAAATAGTGCAATGCGCATAAAGAAAGTGTCAGTTACTGAACCGAAATCCACTAGGTGAGGGCAGTTAGTCTCTTGTTCTCAATTTATCATGAACTTCCAAAATTCCATTTTAAAGCTCTGGTCTCTTCTGCTAAAAATAATTTTGCCAAAAGCAACGTATTCGTCCTTTTGTGCTGATAAGCCTGTGACGAAACCTTTAGGTGGGACCTTAAATCCTCACCCACTCACCGTGCATTTTAGAGTTCTCCTCCGAGCCCTCACAGCAATTGAGCTATGCTCCGATAGCTTTGCTAAATGTCTACTCATAAGGGCAATTTTGCTGCCTCTCGCTATAGCAGGTTTGGAGCTGGCTTGTACACTTAGCAAGCTGGAAGTTCATCAACAGAAAACCTGTAATTCCCTGTTCTCATCTTGCATTCCCCCGCTTTCTGCCTCTCCTACTGACCCAAGGAAAGGCAAGTTTTCAAGGAGGGAGACAAAGTCTATAGGTAGATTCCTAGAAGGGGTTTACATGAATCAAGAAAACCTGAGGTGCAGCTTATGGCTGCAAGGGAGAGAAACATAACAAAGGTGATTTTGGTGGACTGCAAAAGTATGCTACAAATTGGAGACAGCGGATGGGTAGGCCAAAGGCGGAAGAAGGGCAGTACCTGAGACTTGGGCTAGTAAGGATGGTGCGGACACATCCAGCTGCTCAGCTGAAGTGCCTTCCATTGTTCATTCTCCCATCTCAACATTGCTGTGGTTTTGAGTCTTGGCATCACTCAGGCCATAGGATCAGTTTCCACTGCAATCACATGTACGTCATTCTTGCTATGTGGTAACCGCAGTAACCAGAAGTGGTGCAAGTCAAGTCATTTAGAAGCCTTCCTCAGATTTAGTGTATATAGCATATGCTTGACATTTATTCAGTGAATTTAGATTTGAGACGATTAAAGTTTGGAAAGGTTTCAGAGAAGAACTATGGGAATAAATCTAGATCTGGAAAAGCACTTATACTTGACCTGTTCAATCTATACTGAGTTTACTGAAAGGCAGCTTGGCTTAGCCTCCAGAATTCCACAAGACACAAAATCCTGTAAAGGAAGAATCACGAGTCTGGGCACAAAGACATAAGAAGATTCAAGATTGTTGGTAGTTAAATTAAGGTAGAAATAGAAGCCAATTATTTATAATTGGCAATGAACAGTGGGAACAGCTTGCTAAAAGCAGTAAGCCAACAGATGAAGAAGTGCTCAATATTTAATTATGTTAGTGAAAAAAACCCCAAACAATAAAGGAGAAAGAACTTGATTGGGGGAAGGGGAATAGGAGGGGCCATTTACTTAAAATGATGCCTTTGTTTTTAGTTAGCTGACTCTAATACAGTCTCTCTGAAGTACTTGGCCAGATGAAGCTATCTCAGAGCCACTACTTATTATCTTTATCTTTGAAAGCTATGGAATGGGAAGGTTCCAGAACACTGGAAAAATAGAAAAAACATCCCTAAATTGGGGGAAAAAAGAAGGAGAAAAAAAAAAAAAGAAAGAGCACACGCATGAGCTGGGCAGTTATGGAACAGTCAGTCTAATTTCAATTCCTGGAAAAATATATTGGAACAAATGAACTATTTTTAGAAGATAACAGGTTGATAAGTAACAGCCTCAGACTTGTTAAGAGCAGGTTGCATCAAAACTAATCTTTTCTACTGTGACAGGTTTAACAGGCTCACAGATGGGGAAATGTGGATATCATTTAACTTAAGGGAAGATTTGATGCTCCTTACAGGCAACTTGCATAAGTAAGCTCAGCAAACTTTGGACAAAATAATGGATGTGCAGGTGACCAGCTGAAGATGACACGTGCTCAAAGTAATTGCTAATATCACTATGAAAGGTTGTACCAAATCAGTTTCTGTGGGCACAGACATTATTCCACCATAAAAATATACAGTTACAAATACATACAAATGTAATTTTAAATTTCACACTTGGGGGGAAGGGGAGGCTAGGCACTTCAGAGGTCAAGAACAGAATTCAGAGTAACGTGGGCAAGTTAGAGAAATGGTCTAAAATAATTAGGAAATAAGACAAGGTTAGTATTTGTCCCTTTTAAGGAGCAGTTCACTGCACAAACACAGAAGTAACAGCTAGCCAGCAGTCCTGTAGAAAAGGACCTGGGCTTAGAGCAGATCACAAACTGAACATGAGTCAACACTGCCATACTCTTGTGAAAAAAGCAAACATACCGAGATGTATAAACAGCAGTGCTGTAAGATACGTAAAATAAACCTTCCACCGTTTAGCACTCATTAAAGCCTCTACTGGGATACTTTGTCCATCTTAGGAGCCGTGCTTCAAGATGATACCTAGAGACAAAACCACTGGAACAGATTCTGTGGGCAGCTGGTGGAACCCCCATCATTACTCAACTTCTTACAAGCACCTAATATACCTATCAGGAATGGTTCAAGTATAACTAATACTTCCTTATCTATGGATTAGATATCCAAAAGTCTCTTCAAGCCTTAATTTGCACAGGTTTACATTACTTAGAAGATCTGTGCTATCATGAATTAATTTCTTCATTCATGTGTTTATTTAATGTGTTTGTATCAGCTGAAGGTCAATCTTTTTAGTTACAGTAGTCACATCTGAATGGAAATTCACAAATATTTCAACCACTAGTCACGCATCTCGCTGTATAAATTCCATCTTCCACACTAGACGATCAAGTACATTTTATTGAAAACCAAAAAGCTAGCCTAATGTAACTAACAGAGAGGTGTGGAAGGAAATGGAATAGTCAGTCCTAAACTGACTAAAGTTCCTGGCATGATGTTATAAAGCATTCATTCAGTACTAGTTTCTGATGAAAATGAAATGCTGGAAAACATGTTTGGTTTCTCCCGCAGTTTCTAAACAACCACCAGAAGAATGCTAAAAAACAGTGCACGTGACTTTCCCACGGGCAGCGATACCATGACAGGAACTATCAACTAAGTAACATTACGGGGGAGGTCAGTCCATGCACGCTGCTACTCCTCACAGTCCCTTCTGTAACAACACTTGTGAAAAACAACAGCTGCGGTTTTGCAAGGCAATCCACAGAGGAATGGCATTTCAGAGGTTAAAAGCTTGTACCACACGTTGTATAAAGTAGACTTCGGCCCCTTTAAACTGGGAATAGGTGTTGAGTCAGCTCTCTGCACCGAGGCCAAATCTCAGAATGAAGGGGAGCCAACGCTGACATGCCATCCCCTCAGGCCACGATGAAGGATACGGAGGGGAGGACAGATGAGGGGAATATGAACCGTAAAAGACTGATGCTTGATCTTAGAGATGTGGCTGCTATCCCACAGGCCAGAATAAAAGTAAAACACGTAAAAAAGCACAGGTTAGAAGACGACTGCAAACTGATTCATATGAGCAAGTCGTGTTACTGTACTCTGCTGCCTGAAACAGGAACTTTTCTACTCTCAGCAGGAGACAGCCTGTACTGCTGAAACTGTGAATAGCAATCAAGGATTCCCTTTGTGCAAAGCAGGAAGACCTAGAAGGTCTATCTTAGTTACCAGGCAGTCTCCATATCACAGTCTGTGCAATTCCTAAAGGTGACCTGAAGTGTAAAGCACACTCCGAGTTTTTAATTCTGTATGCTGTTTTCGATTCAGCACAGAGGATATTAAATCACCCCCCAGCTGTTTTATGTACATACATTGTCATTCACCATAGAAAACCTCATTGTGTGTACACACTACATACAGGTACAAGTACTATAATAAGAAAACATGTAGGAGCACACACAAGCAGTGGCTCCCCCATTTCTCCCCCCCCCCCATCTGAATGGGGTCCCCCCACCATCTAAGGTAGGGGTGCGTGTGTACATGCGAGTGAAATGGCAGTTGTAAAGAAATGCTGTTTTTTAGAAAGTAGATCTTAGCTCCTTCTCTAAATTTAGCTCTGTAGAGTCATTAGAGACAAAGTGCAGTACCACTATTTATGGGAAATAGTCTATACTTGCTTTGCAAGCTAATGCAGTCCCATTTACTTCACAAAGCTGTGCAGTGAGTCATGTTACCCAGCAACATTCACACACCCATATGAACTAAGGAAGCAGAAACTCTTGCTCACTTGCTTTCCCCTTTCCTTCTGGGATATTCCTGAGAAACAGTATCTACTAGCAACAGTTCAGAATAATGGCATTCTTATGAAGCAGACAGCGACGGGTGTGGGTGAAACAAACTGTAATATAGAAAATATGAAAGGAAAGTCTATTCCAAAATAAGTTTTAAATTCCTTCTCTTAAGCTTACATCGGAGTTCAGCAATTTGAAAGGTTTTACTCCATGTCAAAGCTAAACCTATGCAGCTGTGAATACCTGCCAGAAGAATTGCTTTTCTCCTCGATCTATCCAAAGATTTCCTGCATTGGATCTAGCGATTGTATAGTTGAAAGGGGAGTGAGAGCAGTGAAGCTATCCACAGGAAACCTGTTTTGTTTTGTTTTTGTTTTCTATTCAATCACCCAGTTGACCGAATTAACTCCATGGCCACATGATCCCCAGATTCAACCCACAGGAAATGGGATATATCATTTAGGTGGCAAGGCTCAGTTACATCAGATTAGCTACAAAGTGAAATTGCGCTCTTGTTTATTCTCTCGACTAAGCTATGTGGTCATTATAACCATCAAGGCTGATCTAGGCTGTGCCACATACTACACACATACCTAAGAAGCCCACACTTGCATTTCATGCTTAAACCTTGTGAAAATACACTTACCTCTTTCAAAAAGATTCTGAGTATTTGTCCATGGCAAGTCTATTTCTCCACTGCTAATTCTTAAGTATTCATTACTCAGCAGAGAAGTCAATGGTAACACACATAAGAATTATAATTTACAATTTCACAAGTTTACAACAATATTATATTACTTTTCAGTGTGTGTATAACTAGGTAAGGGTCAGACCATCTTAGTCACCTTAGTGTGACCCTAATCTTGTGACAACCTCTATAGTCTCTTAATTCTGAGTTCTGAACCAGGAATTGCGTGTTGTTTTTTTCTGTTGTTTGGTTTTTTTCTCTTCCTTTTCTTGCTCTACACATGTACAATGCCTGCTAAGGGGGGCCGGGACTTAAAGGGTACCATCTCAAAGCATATAAGCAACAACAGACAATACCCAGGTACGCCCATTAATCTATTAATGGCAATATGCAACAATTACATCTGATCAATTAATTCTTTTAATATGTTGAATAAGCAACAATTACAGAAGTGCCCAAATGAATCCAGAGTTTAAGTTTCACTGAATTTTGCTTAGAGGTTTTAAAAAAAAAAAGAAAAAGAAAAAAGTTATCCACCACCATGTTCTTATGCCGCATCTTAGAGAAGCCAAACCAGGTTTTTGACATTTCAAATTGGTTAAGCTAACATACGTACCCTTTAAGCAGTAGTTGACAATACTCTGTCTTCTATATTCTTAAGTAGCTTTTTAAAAACATATCAACCAAATACGCTTTCCATTTCAATTTTACAAACCACTCCATTCTTCCATATTTTCTTTCTTCCAGACATAATGCATTTTCATATCCAGTGATTGCCTGAAGCACAGCCTAAGGGGGGGGGCGGGGAGGGGAAATCACTGCAAAAGAGATAGAACAGTGACTTTTTCGGATTACAAGACCAACTACCTCAGGGCTTCTTTAAAATGCAGTATGAAAACAAACCTATGACAATAATCTGTGCCATGGCTTTGAAATGATGATTTCAGTCAAACCAGCAAAGTTTCCAAACTGTTGCCAATGCATCTTCGACATCTCCCAGAAAGGCAGCAGTGAAGTGTCTCATGTACTTTCTGACTAAGCTCAGAGAAAAGGAACGCATACCACGCCTGGAACACAGGCAACACCTATATCACATTTACCAGAGGGCCTCTCCTACTATCCATAGGATATAGGGGCATCTCCCAAAAGTTACCCATTTGTGAATGAGACCGGAGTACTTTTGTTTTAAATGCAGCAAGTACAGATTAATTCAAATTGAAAGAGAAAAGAGAAACCACAAACCTGTGCGAAAAAGCCCAAATCTGTTTTTCGCTATGCAGATTATCAGAGATATCCAGCATAACATACAGCATATCACCCTCATATTACCTTAAGATAAGTATAGGATGGTTTGAGGTGGTTCTATCCAGCTGCTCTCAACAGAACAAAAATCACTCCTGCTACCATCCAAGCAGCAGTGGAACTGGTTTTCAATGGTTATTAAGTTAAGCCATGGTGATTAAGCATGATTTATAATCCTGTCGTTCTTACGACATGGTAGGCAAGTCTTAGTCCAAAAGTACCCACAAGGTTTAAAAAAAATGATCTGTCATCGCTGTACTTGAAAGTGTCAGTATACAGTTCTCAGTTACCTTCTAATAGGCACATATCAGAGGTTTCAAAATAGACACAAAATTCCCAGGGGATGAATTATGAAGCAGGTCTCATATTACTGCAGCTGGAGATGCAAGCAAAACATTTATCAGTATAATCACATTTCTGCTGGTTAATTTGAGCCATATATAGTTTCTACTGCAGTGCTACATTTGTCGAGAATGTAACAGAAACTGCAGAGTTTAACAAAAAAAAAAAAAAAAAAAAAAAAAAGAGAGCACACATACACAAAGTAACCATCCTGAGCCCTTGTCAATCAGATGAGAGAAAGCAAGAGCACTGAGTACAGCCCTGCCTATCAGGAAGTCACTGTTTACAGTGAAAGTGAGATGAAATGCAGATGCAAATGTAGAACTAGCTACAGGTGCAGTGATTTTAAGGTTTTCACCTCCACAGCTTGATGGAATAAAATGGCAGAAGGCTTGGTCACCAGAAATAAAGAAAAATTCATCACTTGGCTCTAGATGCCATAAACCTACGAAACTCTATAGACAACTCACCTGCACTGGGAATTACTATAAGCAATACCACTTGCAGTATACAATACACAAACTTCTGTATTTTAATTCCCTCCTCCTTGTTAAGCAAGATAGTTTAATCCAGTGTACCTACACCTGCCTTTTCCTCATATTTTATACTTCAACTTGCAGTATACAATACACAAACTTCTGTATTTTAATTCCCTCCTCCTTGTTAAGCAAGATAGTTTAATCCAGTGTACCTACACCTGCCTTTTCCTCATATTTTATACTTTGTTGAATTTTTTTTTTAAAAGTGAGTATCTGCAACATGTGGGTGTTAAATATCTAGTTATTAGGAAGAGTCACATGATTGACTCACATTCTATAAAAAAAATAAGAGTTTGGGTACTATTTTCTTTTTCCCAAATACTAAGCAGAATTACACTATACTGGAAAATAGTTGCATAGTTGCCAATTTCACTTAACTGAAAAACTAGACTTGCATCATACTAATATCCTTAAAAATCTCTCATTTTTAACTTAGCTGACATATAAAACACGAAGCTGATTTTATGCAGACAACGGAGACTGCACTGGGCAGATGCTTTTGCTGGAGGCAGCGTTACACCGTGGCTGGAATCCCTTCCCAGTGATACTGCTTATCGTTGTGCCAGAGCCTCCTGCTTTTCAGACCCCTAGCTTGTGCCTTCATAAAAATTAGCCAGCTTTTAGCTTTTGGTTCCCCTCCTGTGTGACTTATTTTCTAGATGCGAGAGCCTTCCGCAATGGAACCAACTGTATGTTTACTCTAACAAAGAAAAATAAGAGAAAACCGTTCACCACCACATCACAGCTATCTAGGACTGAAAGCACATAACCCTGCTAATCTAACAGACACAAGCCAATTGCTGACTTTTCTAAAGCTTTGGTGCTGCAGAGCCTCATTTGCATGGTATGGAGGCTTTGAAGAGCAGCAAGTCACTCACAGTACTGGTTCCCACTCTCCGACTGCCTCATCCCCCCATCTCTTCCAAGCAGCTGTCTGTTATACCATCTTACGAACAATGGCAATAAGGCAACGTAACGCCAAGATGCTCGGGAAGTGATTGAAGTCACTCAGATGGAAAACACTGTACACGTAAAGACTAGCTATTCATACTTCATTATCATATCGTTAATATATCACTAACCAATACATTTCTGCCTACCTATTTAAGGTCATTTTTCTCTCTGAAGCAGTCAAGTAGGTCTACTCAAACCTTTACAGGAACAGGACTACCACTGGGCCTCTTTCCTTTTGAGGATGATAATAAGGGTTAGGGTTCAACGTGAAGCCATTTTCATTTAAAGCAAAGGCTCTAGGACACAATTACAGCTGGAGGAGTGATTTCAAACAAACTGTGTGTGGGGGTGGAGGGGCCTCAGAGGATACTTTGGGGCATGGCTGAAGCCTATTTGGGACGGTTTGGTACGTTTCTTTACGAGTAGTTCTCAGATCAAAATCAAGTGCAGTAAACACACTATGCAAAAAGTGAAAATAAATAATCTTTATTGACTGAGCTAATTGACTTGCTGATCTTGACATTTTTGAAGGATCAGCATTTTAGGAGAAATTATCTCCATCCGATTGCCTTGAATTCTTGTAGTGCCTTATCTATATAGTCCTCTGTGCCTTCTTATACATGTGCAAACTGCCTACTAGGTGGCTGGTAGGAGAGGGGGTGCTGGCTGAGGACAGCCGTGCTGGGGCAGAGGCCTGCCATGGCTCTCCATTGTTGCAGACGCATGTACCAGCTCAGCACTGCCCCGCTACACGCTGTAAATCCTCGCTTTTGTGTTTCCTCGCTTCCAGAGATAGCTGCTCTGAACAGCAGCCTCCTTGCCTGGTGCACTGAGACAAAGAAATGTACAACCGCATAGTTATACTTCATGACTCAGCTGAAGAGACATGAGTCAAACAGCAAACCTCCTCAGAACAACAGGAGCTGCATATTAACCATCCATCTGTCCATGCAGTTGTGATTTTGCATCACATTTTGTGATTCAGAAGAATTAAAACAGGGACAGAGGAAGAGGAAACCTGTAGAGAGATTTATTTTTTCCTCCTGTAGGAAGACATCTGCCTTTATAAAAGTGTGTTTGTACAGGTTGCACGTTTTCTGAACAGTGAAACTTTCATCTGGGCTTCAAAGTGACACACTTACTATTTAACTTTCATTGAGTAAAAGCAGACAGATGGATTTAGTTTGGAATTTTGTTTTGGTCTGTTGCCTTTTTTTTTTTTTTTTACCATTAGTTCCCCGGTTAGAGGGGAAGCCAGCTGCTTATAATTCAATTCCAGCAATTCAAACTGGTTGCTTGCATTTTGACCGCTTATTTAATACAGTTGGTATTTCAATGGTCAAAAGTAACCTTTGAAGTTAGCACCCCGTTAAGAGGAGAGCTGGGGGGAGGAATCACAGCTTCTGTGGCTTGTGATTTTAGTGTGTTCTTAGACTGATTGAAGAAGACTGCTGTGGATTGATTTTCACAGCCTGTTTCAGTAAGAAGGGATAACTTGAATCCCAAGAATGTAGCAATGCATGCAAAGTTATAGATATCTATTACATCTAAGCTTGAGTGAACACATTTTGCACGCACTTTGACTGGGGTAGTCAAAACCTCAGCTGCTGCCCAGCCCTAGAGACAGTTCTGCTCACATATGTCTATTTTTCACATTAAAGGTGCTGACTGCACACAGGCAGCTACACAGACCTTTGATATACAGCCACATGGTACCCCTGTTTTCTTTCTAAACCTTTCACAGCTCCACAAACATCATGCAGTCCTTGTTCTCAGCTCTTGAGGATGAGAGGACTGATGAGGTGGGCTGTTCACAAAAAAACCTGCCCGTTTTCTCTTAAAACTGGGAGTAAGTGCTGATTATTTAACACACACACACACACACCCCCCATCTGTGATAGAAGGGGAAACGAGGCTGATTTCCGCCCTCTGCCTGCAGGAATTCAAGCCCACTTCTCCCATGAGAGGGAGAGGTTAGGCCTCTGACGGAGAACTGTGGGTTCTGTTGCTGGCAACGTGTACTTCACCAGTTACGTATGACAACACATCTTTGCCACATGCCATCTCCTTTGCAGATTTGGCTTTAGGTCATACTACAGCAAAATACTTTAGCAGATGCTTAGCTCTCAATAGCTGCTTAAAGTACCATTGGCATCAACATGACTCTACAGAGAGATGTTAAATTAACACTGCTATCCCTGTGTGAATATTCTTCTACGATGTGATCCTTCCCTATTGCTATGTACATCTTGTATTTGACAGTTTTCTCTACTTTCAAAACCATGCAGAGATGCTTAGCAATTCTACCAGCTCTATATTAACAATTCAAATATCTTGATTTCTCATTCTCTTCACACAAGGGCTTTTAAGCTTAAGCAGAAAATATTAACGCAAGTAACTGCATTGGAAGTAGATTCCAAAATATGCACATCTCTAAATCTGAAAGAAAAAAGACAAAGACTGCACTAACTAAACAACATTCCAGACAAGCAATTAAGCCTTTCCATAGCCATTCCAAATGAATTTATAGTTCAACTTACAGTTGAACCATTTATCCAGTTATGGATATTTTAAAAAACCCTTCAACTTCAGTCTCAGACCTTTAATCAGGCCTGCTGACTGCAGGAGCAGTGCTTGACTGTGCAAATGAATGCCAGTTATGACAAAGGTAATGACAGAGACTTGATGACAAATCAGACTGTGGCAAATAATTAATTCCTCCATAATTGCTATGGGCTTTATTTTCCATCCTATCTGAGCAAAGCAACATATTATTACCCCTTTCTACTGGACAGCAAAAATCACCCTCTCCTGCACTTAAAGTTATTATGTACTTTCCCAGCTGAACAAAACCACCATGCAAGATGCACTGACCATGCATAGCATGCAAATTTGAAAGCATCGTAAGTTAGTCAAGTCAAAACCAAATTTCACTTAGTGACACTTTGTACATTCATACAGTTTAATTTTAAGATCATTCAGAAGACGGACATTTTTTGGTGTTATTAAAGGAAGTGACCTCCTTTCTTTTTTTCTCTCCCCCATCCCCCCCATGCAAAAGGCAGTTGAAGTATTTTTGCTTAAATAATAGCATCAGAGCTACTTAATGCTCAGTGCAACTGGCAGACTTAGGTCTTAGACTAGAATATTTCAGTTGGAAGGGACCTACAATGATCATCTAGTCCAACTGCCTGACCACTTCAGGGCTGACCAAAAATTAAAGCAAATTATTAAGGGCAGTGTCCAAATGCCTCTTAAACACTGACAGGCAGTATCAGTCTTGAATTGAGCTGCAAAATATACTCCATTTCAGTTTCCTTTTAAAGATGGCCACAGCAATGGTTCTCTTTATATTGTCACATTATCACAAAAGCTACCTGCGATTTTTAGAATATTGTGTTTTCCCTAAATTGCTTACAAATTATCAGTTGTTGCAGGACTCTTGCTTAATTTCCTTTTAATGAATACAAGGAAAACTTTTTTTCCCTTTCAGCAGAGACTGTTTAAACTTGTAGATACAGAAGGCACTTGTTGCTTCTTATTGTCCACGAAGCCCAGATGGTCAGGGAAAAAGGAGTGGGAGAAAGATGGTTGTTGGGGTTTCCCCCCGCCCTTCTTTTTCTTTTCACCCCCACCCCACCCACCTTTTTTTTCCAAACAAACCCTCTGGCTCCTCATCTATTAAGTCTTCTCAGCTAATAAGATGATTCAGAAATCGAAGATTAGTCATTTACTGCTACAACGCTTCAGCAGAAGAGGTAGTCAACAGAACCATGTTTTCTGTCAGAAAACATGACAGTATCCAAGCCTGGCTGAGCTAAGCTTATTAAGTGTCTACAATGGAATTTATAGAATCATAGAATAGTTTGGGTTGGAAGGGACCTCTAAAGGTCATCTAGTCCAATCCCCCTGCAATCAGCAGGGACATCTTCAACTAGATCAGGTTGCTCAGAGCCCCCTCCAACCTGACCTTGAAGGTTTTTTTTTACCTCTCTGGGCAACCTGTGCCAGAGCTTCACCACCCTCAGCGTAAAAAATGTCTTCCTTAGATCTAGTCCCAATCTACCCCCCTTTAGTTTAAAGCCATTCCCCCTTGTCCTGTCGCAACAGGCCCTGCTAAAAAGTTTGCCGCCATCTTTTTTATAAGCCCCCTTTAAGTACTGATAGGCTGCAAGAAGGTCTCCCCAAAGCCTTCTCTTCTCCAGGCTGAACAACCCCAACTCTCTCAGCCTTTCTTCATAGGAGAGGTGTTCCATCCCCCTGATCATTTTCGTGGCCCTCCTCTGGACCCGCTCCAACAGGTCCGTGTCTTTCTTATGCTGAGGGCTCCAGAGCTGGACGCAGTGCTCCAGGG
>NW_008795021.1:1946821-1957586 GCF_000699145.1 Aptenodytes forsteri | reverse complement strand
ACTTTCCTCTTCGGCCTGCAGAGCAGTGAAGCGGTTCTGCAAGGGCACCTCAGGCTTCGGGGGAAGTCTCTTCCTCCTGCTGGTCCTTGCCTTTGCAACCGTCCATTCTTCTGCATTATTGGCCCACTTGCTCCCTTCTGCATGTGCCGGTGGGGGAGTGTTTGGCTGTGGGCTGCAGGTCCGCTGCAGACTGTGCTTGGAACCAGCTACCTAGTTCCTTCTCCCTGATGTTACACAGCCTTCTCACCACCTCCTGCAGCTCAGCGACCTGCTGCAGGAGGTCCTCCGCCTGGGCACACCTTTTGCAGGCAGATCTGCTGCCTGTCCCTGCCCCAGGAGAGAGGTCTGGGCACTTCCTGCAGCCCGAGGTCTGCGCTGCAGCCTCTCCCTTCAGCAGTTCCGTCTGGGTGGAGGCATCGGCCACAGCTGGGGGAGAAGGTGCAGACCCCAGCTGGAGCCGCGGCTTTTACCCTCAGATGAGTGCCCACCATTCTGCCTTGAGGGTCAGGTAGGATGAGTGCCCTCAAATTTAATTCAGGAAAAGACCACAAAAATTAATATATTCATTTCCTATTCTGAAGCAGCCATATGGAATGGCTGTATACTGTATACTTTTCTGTATACTACAGAAAAGATTTTAAGAAATTCCTTTCATGAAATTTCCTTCCAAGAACACTTTATGAAAGGCTATTACCACTCTTCACTCAGCTCTACTCTATAGCAAATGGCTATCCTTTAAAATGAGGGGAAGGCAAACAGAATTTTGGCTTAATAAGCCACACTTTTTTTCCATTGCTATGCCTTGGGCAACTTCCAGGCACCCTCTCTTGCAGTGTGTTGCAACCTTGTACAGGTTATGTTGCAATAAGAGCAAAGTTACCATTACTGTAAAGTTAATCTGCATTCACTTGAAAATGCACATCAGTACCTGAACCTTCTTTTTTAATTACTCCACTACCTGAGTTTTCACGTTTTGTGTCCAATCCAGGCCTGAACTCTGCCAATGTGTAATCTTATTAAGTATGCTACTGAGAAGCAAAAATCAATTCAGCATTTTTGGAGCTTACACAGGATAAAGAAAATTACTTCTCTAAAATAACACATGCAACTCTTTTAGGACAGCACTGCTTTACCGATAAGGCCAAACAGTTAAAATTTCATGTGGAAATAACTTTTCTCAAAGAAATGCAATTTTCACTGGATTGAGTTATGACTCTTTTGAGAACTACATTGGCCAAATGTGTACTGGAGCTTCTTAGAAATTACCAAGTGTTATGTTAAGTCAGATCAATGGTTTTACACACAATAAAAAACTGATTTCTACGTCAAGGATTTGAATCGTGTAGATGTAGTTTTAGTTTAAAATGTATGACCAACCACCACCATGGCAGCTTTATGAAGGGGGGGAAGTAGAAAGGTTGCAATGGTGATTTAATTGGGAGGGTCTCCAGTTTCTCACTCAAAGTAGCAGTTTTTTTATCCTCTGGCATGCCTTTGTGTGCCCCCACACACATTTGGTACACAGCTGGGATTTAAATAACTGCTGGTGTCTTCTTGCAGTTCTTTTTCTGGCTATTTGAATATTACGAAATGTTAATAACTAGCACCCTGACATAAAACAGTTACTGGGGCTACAGGCAACTCTGCTGGGTGGAGGGCAAGAAATTCAAATAAATATAACTCATTGTTTCACTCTCGCATTAAACATGGCAAGAATTACTTCTGCAACAGACTATATACACCATCACATAAAGTGTAAATAAATGAACCCTTAAGCTATTTTTTCAGAATTATATAGTCCATTAGATACAGAATTGTAGAAATATTAGTAACTGTTTTATGAGTGAAGCATGAAGTAGGCAAATCAGCAAAGCTTTAAGTTGACTCTAGCACGGTCTGATTTGTTAGAGCAAGAATTACTTCTGCAACAGACTATATACACCATCACATAAAGTGTAAATAAATGAACCCTTAAGCTATTTTTTCAGAATTATATAGTCCATTAGATACAGAATTGTAGAAATATTAGTAACTGTTGTATGAGTGAAGCATGAAGTAGGCAAATCAGCAAAGCTTTAAGTTGACTCTAGCACAGTCTGATTTGTTAAACAAATGCATTTTAAAAGAGTGGCTTATTATATTTCTGCATAGAAAAGAGACCAACACGAGGCTAACCAACTTCTCTTTAAGTACCTATCCCCACAAGATCCTCTTTATATCTTCAGGATTATCTACTTCACTGTTGGTGAATACACTACTGCTAGCTAGTGTGGTGGTTTCCTCCCAGTGGGCACAGTAATAGCAAAATGTGTTAATACCAAATCATTCATGTCAAATTATATCCTTTCCTTAGCTTCAAGTCAGACATATCTTCTTCAGTGTAACAACTCAGGCCAGTGCCCTTGTACTAGTAGAGACAGCATCTTTACTGACAGGTCTCAGAAAAGGATTTGGCCAGCCAACAACTGTCTGAGTGAGAATCATTTTTATTTATTTTGTTTGATTTGATTGCTTTTAAGTCATGTGATTTAAGAGTAGACATTCGGCTTTTTGAGACACAGGTGCACAGGAGAAATGGGAGACCCTCTTAAGATGCTACTCACTATAACAGCTTACAAAACACAGTAGCAGTGTTTTAGTTGTGATGGTTGAGCTCACAATGTAAAAGAAGAGGCTTGAAGTTTAAAAGCATGTCTCTCTTTCCCAGATGCTCTCAGTGATCTAACAGAAGACACTACCTTTCCATACGAACTTTGTCTCACTTATCTTCGTCCTGTGTAGGCTTCCTCACCCACAGCTTTCCTTCCTGGCAAATGCTAAAAATATTGGAAGTCCTGTTAAACTCAAAAGTTAGTTCATTTCTCATGGAATCAAACATTCCCAGAAAGTAGAACAGGAGAAATTGGCAAATAAGTAAATAAGTTATTGAGAGGAGAAGCCAGAAAAGAGATACATCACAGGAACAATTCAACTTCTGGGAAATGAACTAAGATGACCCTTTCACATAGCAAATGCAGTCGTTACCAGTTACAGATGAACATGCGGATGGGGAAGCACCGTGCAGGGGTGCCTATACATTATTAAGAGTTATATAAACCTTCACTAGTTTAGCATTAAAAAAGCCTACATAAGTTAACTTATATTTTTGGGTGTCAAATACTTCAGACTTCTTCAAGGTGCATGACTGACAGTTGGTATCCTTGGAACAATGAAATAGTGAATTGAAAAATACACCCATTACTTTGTGGCCCTTTCTCTTTTGAAAAGCATGATGAAGGTACTTTTCCAGGCTGTAAAAGACCATGGTTCAGATCTCGGGTCAATACCCATGTCACATGCTGTAGGATATTCTGCAAAGAGTTATTCCATCTCTGTTACTAATGTTGGTAGAAATTTGCACTAAATGTTCCAAAAAATATTTAAGCAGAACTGTGTCAGAAGGAGACATTGAGGAGAATGCACTTAAAAATACCTGGCAACGCTAAGACATGCTCCCAAGCAGTGGTTCCGCTCCTGCTCTGAAATCGGTGAAATCTGCTTTTGAACCAACTTCCCTCATTCCAGGTGGACATCCTAATTAGAGGGTCTTTGATAGAATGGAGAGCACAACTTCTTACTCTGGTATATCTGTTAAGGAAATGCAGCAAAAAATAACAATCACAGGATTGTTTCAGGAAAACAGTCACCACAAAAAACCTGCCCATTTTTTGTCAAGATCCTGTGTCACACAGGTGAACTGAGACGAGCGGTACTCAAAACCCTTGTTACTTCTGAAAATACAGAATATGAGAAATGTCTTTGAACAGATGAAACCGACTGAGAGCTGTGCAAACAGGAACATGACAATATAATAGAAACAGTATCATAATTAGCAGAAAATATTTTGACAGCTTTTTGCTGCAGATTTTCCTTTTTGTGAGCATGATGCAGAAAGGTAAAACTTAAGTGGTTTTTTGGGTTTTCTTGTTTGTTTGTTACACGTTAAGAGCCTCGCTGAATTGAGAGCAAGAATCCCATCCTATGCTTTGATACTTTTAAAAATAAGATTGGAAAGAGTTATGTACTACTAGGTTAATTGTAGCCTGTTGTCTAGAAGTAATATAAGGATTTATAGGAATTTTTTCAGTCCCACTTTCCAAGCTCACTTAAAAGTTACACAGTATACAAAATGAGTATTAACGGTGCATTAGATGAGGAGAAAACAAAATCTAGTATGCTGGTCAAAAATTTCTAGGCTGCTCAGTTGCTGATATGCCTAAAATTGATTCAGTTTTAACTGAATCCAGTTCAGGCTCATTTCAGTGATACAGAGAACGCCTACATTCACTTCTACTGCATCTACTCCCTTAAGTATCTATTTTTTAATTTTGAAATTCAACTGAACTGTTTTCAAGGAAGACGACTAAAAGCATGGGAAGCTGAAGTTTCCAACTTCAGAACAGGCAAAATATCAACCCTGTCCATATGTTGCCCCCCCTGTGATCTCTAGGAAAGAAAAAGCATAAATTAACTTAATCTATATCCAGAAACTTTTTTTTATTTTTTGGAACTTTTTTCCCCCCTCCTTTTTAACCAAGGCTACTGAAAGAGTACAAATTTCCATAAACATTAAGTTAAATTATTCCTTGTAATACAGTGTCAGGTAGAAGATAGTACTCACCTGTAAAGCTAGACAAGAAACTTCTGAAGCAAGTAAATTTTCCAGGACAATATTAACCATCCCTTAATCCAGTCACCAATCTTGTTCAGCATACTTTGAGAATGGTGTTCTAACTTCAGGGAGATAGTAATTTTCAACAACAGATGCACATGTAACTATTCATTCCATTTATTGTGGAAACACTGAAGACACAACATAGATTTAACATACTCCCACTGAACAACTACTAATTTAATCTGAACTTCACACTGTTTATTGTGGAAATGCTGCAGACACAAACACAGATTTAAACACAGTTCCACCATCAGAGAACATGACACTTCAAGGAAGGTCAAAACAAAATGGCTCTTAAAGCTAAGAAGAGGCAGATGCCATTTCCCAGAAATGAAGGAAGGTAGGCTCCACTGGAGCAGCTTTAGTACTGGGCTTTTCTTTTGGATTGGTGGTAAATGAAAAACCCGGAGCCCAGTGATTTTTCTTTTTACCTAATTGCTCCAATCCAGGAATCTTTGGCACAGGAATTTTCCTTTGCATTGTGACTACAAGATTATTCAGCCATTTGGTCTCAACAAGGCCACTGTTTTCATAGACTTCATTTAATCCTATTGTGTGGCATTTAATTGCATGTTGTGCAAAGGATGCTCTTGAGTGTCAAATTCTATGTTGATAGGAGACTAACAGCATCAGGTTATTGCACTAGTTCTTTTTTACTCTTACTTTTATATAACTAACAAACAAGGCTGTTAGAGAAGAGAACTGATTTTCCTCATTATTCCCTACGCTGGCCTTATTTTACTGCGTTTACACTGACAAGCTGACAAATACATCTACATACAAGAGGAAAGACTTCAACTGCATTTATTTAAAGAGACAAAAAATGAACTGCCAAACTGAAAGTTATTTTAAGGTAAGCATGCAGATACTCTATTTCTAGTTCACTCTTGCACACTGCCTAGATTTAAACCACAGAGTTGCACTGCTGCTTCTTTGCACAGATGAATAAAAATAAGGCCTATTTAAAAACCCTGCACCACAGAGAACAGTTACACATGGCTTATTCTGTCAGTCACAACGGTACATTGTACTTCCTCATTGCTCTGTATCAGTTGTGAAGCTGTATTCATGAAACAGGGAATGTTTATATATTGAAAACTTGTGCGTAAAATAGAATAAAATCATGTGTGCATTTCTTAGACATCAATTAAAACACTGACAAAATAAAAGCATTATAAAAGATTGTAGAAAACTAGAGCTCTTCTAGACTTTCAAACAGCAAAAACCCTATCAATCTCATCATGGAAATCAAAACATTTTTGGGTACAATTCTTTGTATGCTTCTCCTCCTTACAGTGCTATATAATCACTTCGCTTTTTCCTCTCATTTCAGTATCAACAAACATCTGCCTACACATTAATTCAGAAAATATTAATTAAAAACTGGAAAGAATTGGAGCCTAGCACACCAATTTAAAATGTTGTCTCTGATCATATATTTGATATCAAGTCCTAGCATGAAACTATTATATTTAATCCAAGTAGTTTCTTGTTAGGAAATAGCACACATATGCTGTCAAATGATTTTCAGTACAAAAGATATACAGATAAAATAGTTTAACTGAAAAGCTCTGAAGACTCCTAGGCATCAGTAGGGAAGGCACTTTTCCGGTCACATAATTCTAGCACATTGGGATTCAGCACAGCTTTGGTATTTCAACATCTCCTTCAGTTTCTATGCAAGTGATATCCACTGACTGCCCAGTCCTGAACTTCTCCACTTGCAAATAATGCAAAGAAAATCGCTCCAAATAGATTAATAGAAGCAGCAATATAGAAAACAGTCTGCCATTCTCCCACAGTATTCTGTCAAAAGGAGGAAAGAAAGAAAAAAAAAAGATTCAGTCAATTTGCAGCTCCACACTCAAGAAAAAGTAATTTTAAAACCAACACTGCATGCCTTGCCTATTTAAACGTAAATGCTATTCAGCATGATTTCATATCAACATAAAAGCATTATAAACATAAAAGATCAAGTCATCAGTGTAGTCAACTTCAGTTTAATAATACAGCTTACACAGATAGTCCTATCAGAATTGCATTAGACTGTCTGGATCAGTTTGTCATCTGAGATGCAGAACCTTCATATCAAAATTCACATTTGCACGAAGGCTACACAAACTCACAGAGAATGTTACTGTAGGGGGAAACACTACCTTGCTTTCAAGTCAGGTGATCCAAGAGCTGTAGTGCTCTGCACTATGCAGTAAGCTATTCTTAATGACTACTATGTGGATATTCCAGAATCATAAGCTTTTTAGCCCAAACAAGGTAGCTACCTTTACTCAGATTTCAAGAGGAATCCTCTAAACTCTGGTATTTAAGAAAGGCCTTAAGACATGGGTAGCAAAGAACTGTGGTTTGTTTGGGTTTTGGTTTTTTTTTTCTTCTTTTTAAATAAAGAAGTAATATCTGTAGGTGTCTTCAGGCTTTTTTTTTGCCTTTTTTTTGTTTTTAGTTCCAGATGACTACTGTAACAAACCTTTTAATGATTTTACTACAAAGCCAGAATAATACCAGAACAGTACATTAGTATGGGGGGAAAAAAAACCCAAACCAAACAAAATAAAAAATCCCATTTGTTAAGATGTCTGGAAGAACTAATTTGTTTGGATTCATGTATTAATGAATATTTTCACATTATTTTTAAGGAAATCATTGGAGTGATCACCAACTCCAAAAAGTCAACTGTATCAATAAACTTACTCCTCCCATCTTCCTTTCTTAAAAGATTTTAGAGTAATTCATAAAGTTGATTTGGGGGGGGGGGGGGGGAGAATCAAACAACAACTCGCTCACTTTTTCTACTCCAAATCACCCTTTGACTAAATCATCTTGGACATCAGATCTAACACTGTTCAAGTTAGGTGTCTTGTGAAACTAACGCAGCTTAGAATGTCCTAATCCTGTAATGTACATACAAAGGGATGCATTATAAAAACCACATATTTGAATCTCGTTTCTCACTCATCTAACAAATGCTGACCTTACAACTCAACACCTCACGAGAGACTGATTTAAAAAAAAAACAAGTAAGAACTTGTCTTAATTTGCCAAAATAATACCACAACTGTCTCATCTAGTTGGCATTTTAACAGAGTTTTACTGTGATAAAAACATATTAATTTTATTCCTAGACAATATAAGGGGTACGTCACTAAAATTTTAAAGTCCTAGACAGGTCTTCCATTTTACCTTTATTTTCCTGATCAGAATCAGGAGAATAAAGGCTAGGAATTAAGTAATTCACAGCAATGGAACAGTACGACTTACGTGTGTAACCCAGATTTCATTTAATGACTGCAGACTTGAGAAGACAGAATTTCCATTCAATGGAGATAAAAATATAACAACTGAAAAAATAGTAAGCAGACTTACATTATGAGTGAGGTTCTTGGCAATAACTGGCCCCACCATTCCCGGGATAGTAGCAAAAGAATTTGTGATCCCAAGGAGAATTCCCGCATACCTGCAAGAGAAATTGTTAACACTGCCTATCAACTTATCCTGCTTATCAGTCATGGAAACAATTTTGCCTAACCTGATCACATAGGCCTCATCTTGGTCACACAGACAAATTAAAACACAAATATTCCAGTGGGAATGACTTGTTTTTATTCTAGTAACAACTCACTGACAACTTGGTACATACATTTTTAGGGACATGGTTTAGTGGTGGACTTAGCAGCATTAGGTTAACAGTTGGACTCGATGATCTTAAAGGTCCTTTCCAACCTAAATGATTCTATACGTCTCTATTTTCCAGAGGCTAGTTATGGAATTTAACTTAAATTACTTTAATAATTTTGCTTTGCCCACGATCCATTATCCAAACCCACATCCCCTTTGCTAAGCCACAATCAAACTGTCTGGAATGGATCCATCGGAGAAGTTAGAAAAGAAACATGGCATGCCTTGAAGTGGAAAGGCAACAAGGAGTATGACAGAGTGCTGTTTGGCAACAGTAAGAGTTGGTTCAGGTATCGTTGCTAAAAAGTGTCTGCCGAGAAAGCAATATCACCAGTGCGGATGGATATCCCCACTTACACTACAGAGAGTATGTTTCAAAGACCTGAATTCAGAGCACTGCGGCAGTCCTTCCCTTCAGCTTTTTGTGGATCAAGGCCAACGGGAAATGGGTCTGACTTAACCAGTTCTGGTGGTTGCCATTCCTGCAGCTCCATTCTGAGGGTTCCTGTTCCATGAACGTGTTGCTCTATCACACACACGTGCATGCATGTGCACCAGCGGCCATAAAAACTTGCTGGGAAAAGCTGGTAACTTGCTTAATTTCTGAGTCTCAGCACCTCATCTCTAGGCAATTAAAGATCTCTCCCATAGGAGTGTTGCAATACCGAAAGATCATGTTTGAAACTGTACCACAAGCACAGACTTGTGAGAGAGACTGAAGAGAAATAAGAGCTAGACATTCTACAACAGAGCTCGACCTTCCAGCCACCAGAGCACACGTCCGTGCGGTTCAGATTTTCAAGGTGGATTTGCTGGCTGAAGAATCATACAAAATACCAATAGTTGCAGTTTACCACAGGAGAAAGGAGCTCTCTCCCAGTGACATTTTATTTATCAAAACAGGAGAATTCAACCATCCAGCATTGTTACAGAAGGTTGTGATATGTGTATCCCGTCCAACGATATTAAAAAAACGTGTTTTTTCCTGAGAAAGAGAATCAATTATCTAGCCTACTAGCTGATTTTTTCTTTAAAGTCAACACTACATATCAGTTAAAGCGTGGCAATGTATTTTAGACTGAGCTCCAATGCCTTAGTTAAAACAATCCTTATTTCTTATAAATGTAGCATGTAGTCTTATCTCAGAAAGTGTTTAAGAACTAATAGGCCTTTACGAAGCTGAATGTGAAAGTAAGCACTGTAGGCAGATAAGCACATATAGCAAAACTCCATTTAATGTCTTTAAGTAGAACCAAATGCATTTTGTCTTCAACACATTTAAGCACTACAATACTGCTAACACACACTTTCAAAACTAAACATAGGTTAATAGTTTCCCTGGTTGCCAAAGATCTTTGGCAATCAATTGCTGGCTAAATGCCTCTGGTTATGCCCAGTGTTTCTGACATAGGGTGCATTCTTGATAACGCTCGCTGTTTGATGCAGATAACTGCTATGCCACTCCCTCAGCACAGTGGAGACTCCCACATGAAATGGGAAAGCAAAAAGTGACACGACTGTAGAGCAAGACTAATAGTAAGCTGTTGGTCAGGTTCTTACGGCATAGTGGGGATAACCAAATGCAAATCGACTTGCAGAGCAGTTATGTAGTAAAATCAAGAGTAAAAAAACAGATCTGTGAAGTGTTTAGTGTGTAACAGAGCCACGGCAATATTACGAGGGCTCATGGTAACAGCAATACTAAAAATTGTAATCATGGCAACGTATTGATGTAGATTAAAAAAGCTAGAATAGAATACATTTTCCCCACAAGAACAATCTTGTCACCCTCCTGTCCCAACCCTCCCCCAATTCAATACATTGATGGCATAATAAATACATGTTAGAAACAAAAAATACATAGCAAATATTGTTTTTCCTTCAGTATCAGTATTTTCATTGACTTTTTTCTGTGAATATAATCATTATTTCTTTGGTATAATGCAAGTTTTAGTAGCAACAAGGGACCCTTTGTTATTCTAGTCAGCACACTTCTAACCAATTAAAATGGGCATTTAAGTGCATTTTGAAACTTCTTTGAATCACTTCTGGTTATTCTAATATCTTTCAGTAAATTAAAAAAAAAATAAAAAATTGAGCTCTGAGTAAACTCTTAACAGAGGTTTCCTTCCCAATTTTATGCAGACCCCGTTTTCAGATTTCTACAATTATGTCAAGCATTTCCTTGAAATTGTGAATGTCTGCCTTGGCCAGTTCAGACAGTCACAAAAAGTTATGTAGGAGGGGAAAAAAAGGCTTCTTTTCCCCCCCATCTTAGATGTTTTTGTATTTCTGTATGTCATGGTTTAACCCCAGCCAGCAACTAAGCACCACACAGCCGCTCGCTCACTCCCCTCCCTG
>NW_008795021.1:1943974-1946704 GCF_000699145.1 Aptenodytes forsteri | reverse complement strand
ATCACGCGTAACGGTTACTTGGGAAGACAAATGCCATCACTCTGAACATCCCCCCCTTCCTTGTTTTTCCTCCAGCTTTATATGCTGAGCATGATGTCATATGCATATGGTGTGGAATATCCCTTTGGTCAGTTGGGATCAGCTGTCCCAGCCGTGTCCCCTCCCAACTTCTTGTGCACCCCCAGCTTACTCGCTGGTGGGGTGGGGTGAGAAGCGGAAAAGGCCTCGACTCTGTGTAAGTACTGCTCAGCAGTAACGAAAACATGTCTACATTATCAACACTGTTTTCAGCACAAATCCAAAACATAGCCCCATACTAGCCACTATGAAGAAAATTAACTCTATGCCAGCCAAAACCAGTACACTGTATTTAAAGATTTTTTTTTTTTTCCTATGACCTTTGTTACAAGAACATGCCCTTTTCCCTCTCTGTCTCCATTTGGACAGATTTACCCTGAATTAAAGCATGCATATGCTGAATAGCGAATCACTGATTTCAATAAAATAGCATCCGCTCTGACCATGTTCCCATCCAGGAAAGTTTTCCCGCATATGCGGCCATTCGTCTCTAGAGGCAATGCCAGGCCAAAGTTCCTGAACTATCAGCAAGACACCTGCCTCTCCTGCACTCATAATCAGTATGCTCCCTTCAGCCTATCTGAGAGGAAAGAAGGGCTAGAGGAACTTCTATGGTTTAAATGCAAAGGGAATAAAAGCAGGACTTTGTTGAGGGTAGGAAGAATAGAGTGGGACTTGGTCAGAAGGATCAGCAGCAGTTCACGTGGTGAAGCGTCATGCCACGTGATTTTTTTCTTGTGGCTTTTTTCAACACCTAAAATACTCTGTATACTGTCATATACAAATTCACCCTTGAAATAAACACATTAGAAACACGAAGTGAAGTATCTCTCAAATTAGAAAACACACACAACATCCTAGTTCTGGAAACCTCAGCTGTCACCTGCATACAGAAGTTCCTTGTGCATATGCCTCACAGAGGCACACACCGCAGTTGCGCAGTTTCCTTTTTCCTGTGACAGCTGTGTTGCACTCAGTGGACAGGATGAATTGTACTTACTTAATGAGCACCATTTAATATTTTGTTTCACTTCACTTGCTCAATGCACAGACCCAAGCCTTACTTTCTGCATACTATTCCGCTGTTGCAAGTAGAATTTTAATGATCCCAAACACTTTCCAGTAGAACTCTTCACGATACTAGTTTATTTTCACAACACTCGAGAGATAGAGGGGACAACGTGAAACCCATCCTATAGATAGGAATCTAAAACATAGGCAAAGAATGTATGTGCCTACTGGATGCTTGATTTGAGATCCTCAGGATCTCATTCTAAGAGTATTTAAACAGCATTGTTCATATATTCAAAGCACAGCTCCACTGACTTCTGTCTGCACTCAGAGTAATACCATTTTTGCAAACCAGAACTTAATAGTTTGAAGAGGCATACGAAAACAAGCAATAAATCAGCTAACCCTCAATTAATCTCACCGGATCCAACACTAGCTTCTCAGCTGAGATGTTTAAGTTTGGACTCCAGCTGCTGCAGACTCTCTTTACATATTATGGTAGTCTGAACCAGCCTCAAGAAGTTCCCATCACACTTTGTAACCAAAGAGCTCTTAAGAGTCCAGATTCCTAAAGCCAGAGGGTATGAACACGGTCCTCACAGATGATCGCACTAGAGTCTGATGCAACTGACTTACCACATGCAAACTCTGTGGCAGAGCACTGAAAGGACTGAATTCCCAAGAACAACGTTCAGCTACCTTAAACGTGACCCTTCTTTTCTCCTGTAATGCCCTGGCTCAGCCATTATGTGCTCTCCAACTACTACAGCTATGAGGTAGAGAGTTTAGGAATGAATGCGGGTCTCCCTTTCTATGCAACGCTAAGTTGTTTCTAGAGCAGGATCCATCCTGTGCACTGAGTGAAGAAAAGGTCCTGTGCAGGGGAATATTACAATGACACAAAGACTAATTTGTGATGCACAGAGAAAAGGACGCAAATCAAAACTGCACAGATATCCAAGTTCTGCCATTAAATAACCTACAGGAGTAATGTCTTTTGACATTAATGCTTATGTGTTGTATTTTTAAACACGGAGACATAAAATAACTCCAACTCCTAGCCAACGTTTTACATTTTTAGGAAAATATCTGTTGTAGTTCTGCAAAGCTAAGCTTGAAACAGAAGTTGTATAATGGCCCCAAAATACTCCAGATGCACTGCTTTAACTACATCTTCTAAATTCATAATTCTACTTGATTTAAAACAAAGTGCATCACAGAAGCTATTCTTCTTACTTTCATATTCAATTCATAGTACAAGCCGTTTATAGCTGGCCACTGACACCTTCCCTCTTGCTTGCTACCTAATCTCACCTGCCAAGATTAATTGGGCTCCCACTATTTCATATTGTCCTGGTTTCGGCAGGGATAGAGTTAATTTCTTTTCTAGTAGCTGGTACAGTGTTTTGGATTTAGGATGAGAACAAAGTTGATAACGCACCGATGTTTTAGTTGTTGCTAGGTAATGCTTACACTAGCCAAGGACTTTTCAGCTTCCCATGTTCTACCGACTGAGAAGGCTGAAGGTGCACAAGAAGCTGGGAGGGGGCCCAGGCAAACTGGCCAAAGGGAAATTCCATACCATATGATGTCATGCTCAGTATATAAACTGGGGGGAGGTGGCCGGGGGGGGCGATCGCT
>NW_008795021.1:1921612-1938209 GCF_000699145.1 Aptenodytes forsteri | reverse complement strand
TGGTGCTTAGTGCTTAGTTGCCGACTGAAGTTAAACCACGACACATATCCATCTGTTAACTTGTCTGTCGTTGCCGACTGAAGTTAAACCACGACACATATCCATCTGTTAAGTCAAAACTTGTCTGTCATCGTGGACATGACCACCATCCTTCCAACTGCCAAAGCCTGGATACCACCTTCAATTTGGACCTGAGGTCTCCCATATAAGTTGCCCAGATCTTAAGAATTTTTTTCTAGGTAACATTTCTACAAAATGTTTTTTACCCCTCTTCACTTACACTTAAACTCTTCTCATTTTACACATTAGTACAGAAACACTCTCTTCTTTGGTCATAAAGTCATTTGACCCTGCTCATATCTAAGTGCTACCGCAAACAGGTAAATGAATGACAAAGCAAAGTACTTGACTTTTACCAGTGCAAAGAATGCTTATGTGGACTTTCAAAAGAATACACATACATCCATGCTCTTCAGGAAACTGATGGATCTGTCAGATTCTGAATTTGTAACACATTGGAGAAATTACAGCCTGAAATCTAACTTTCCATTCTTAAAAGTTAGTGATTTAAGGGCAATTGTACATATCTGATTTGTCACCTACTGATAACAGGTCACCTACTCATAACAAGATTTTGATACCAGTGTATAGAATGTTTTTCAAATACAAATAATTTGCCTGTATCACAGTGCTTAAATATGGTAATGTTCATGCTAAAGGCTGATAGCTCTGATGGAAAAGTTTAAAAGAGTGAAACACTTAATTGTATTGTGCTGTTCCAAAAACACTGTCCTATTAAGATCATGAATCAAATAGGACAAAAATCTACTAAATAGAATTCCTGTAATTATATAATTTATTACTGCAGGATCTAAAATGGAATTATTCTAAACTGTTGTTCATATGATATCCTCTGCCAAACTTGCACTTTTTCCAGATACAGTGCTTAAAACTGTAAACCTGAGTCACTGTCAGTGTTTACATTCCAGGTCTGTACAGCGCATGGTCCATAGCTAAATCTCCCTGGCACCCTAGCAATACAAAAAAAAAAAGTGGTCATAAATGTATCACATGCACTAACAATAGCTTCAGCAATACTTACGAAGGTGCTATGTCCAGATGGTTGATGCTGTAGCCAGATGTGCAAAATCCTCCTAGTGTTGTTGATATGGTCACAAATGCAACAGCCAGTGCATAGTTGCAGCCTATGAAACCAGCTGCTACTAAGAACACCGCAGGTCCAATCATTCCTTTAAGACAGAAATCTTAGAATCAATGGACTTTTAACATGAGAGACATTAAGAGGCTCTAAGCTGTGTATACATTTTCTATACAACTTCCACCACCACCCAGTGTACAGAATCAAGCACTGCACTACATGCATTACAGTGGGCCTGTAAGGAAGAGCAGATGAGTTGCAAACCTGTTGCTGCCTCAGAAAACGGTAGCCAGACCAGAAAAATCCCACTCTAGCTGCAAAGAACAAACTTCAGCTAGATAAAAAATCAGCAAAAAACCAACATATACTGAAAGTGACTTCACTAATTAATGTTATTTATTGTTATAAATAGAAGCTGCACTGACACTGGTAGGTGAACAGTGCACTGCAAAGAAATTCCCATTTAACTCTCCAGGTTTCAGGAACAAACACTGACTTCTGCAGATCATAATAAAGTAGAGCTGGAAGAGTTCATACAAGTACATACATATATATAGGTATATATGCATATTTCTCTTGCAGGCACCTTCTAGAATGAGTTTTATTTCATGTTTACAAGATCTGAACATCTGGCATATCTATACAGGAGCCTGCTGTACAATTTAGAGAACCCAGACTAGCTTTAGAGTTTTTACATCAGGTACTGGAAACAGCTTAGTAGCCATCATGAGCTAGTGCATGCTGCTTCCCGTCTGCAGTCAACTTGGTACCCATTGCCCAGTACCAGAGCCCATTTACATGACCCCATCATGATCTCTGTAAACAGCTCCAAGTACATGCTTTTGTTGATGAAGCCAACCTAACAGTCCCACTTTTCCTAACACAACAGCATGTCTCCCCCTCAGTTATATATACTTGGGTATGAGGCCTTGCAGTAAACTGTATCACCAAAATGGTGTAGGCTTAAAATAAAAAAAAAAAATGCTTGAGAGTTTATTGTAAGAGCTGCTTTAAAGAAAGCAATTGAATCAGCAGAATTGAGAAGGCAGCAATGATGGGCGTACATCAAGCAGGCTGCAACTTGTGTGGATCCTGTGCCTAATCTCTTTTTTTTTTCCCCTTCTTTCCCCTGCCCCCTCTTTTAATCAGCAATCGACTTCTTCCTAAATACAGCCTCTTACCTGTATTCGTTAAAGACCTGATCTTGTTGATCTCTTGGTGATTTGATATCATCTCTCCTTCTAATTAGTCAAGACCATTTTGCATTCTTCTACCCTGGTAACAACTGTAAATTTTGCAAGTGTATTCCTATTCAGTTACTTAAGTCTTAAATAATGAAAACACTGAACAACACAGGGTTGGGAATAGGCTCGTGCAGAACAATATTCTGTCTCAGTTTGAGAAAGCCCTTCACAAGGTATCATTCTGTCAAGCAATTATCACCACTTTAATGGTGGTTCTACCTGACCATTTATTTAATCAGTTTGCTTGTAAGAATGATGTATCTTGACCTAAACAAAGCTTTTGGCAATCTCTTATCCAATAGGCCTACTTTTTTATGGAAAAAGATAGGATTTACTCTCGACAAATTAATGTACAAATAAAGCTGCTCCTCTCAAGCCATGCACAACCCTGCCTAATCTCACAGCAGAATGTCACACTACTCTGCCAAACCCTTCATTTGTCCCAGGTTGATACTATGATAGGTTCCAAAGAGAGATGGTACTTGCACCTACCTATTAGGGTAAAAGATTTGCGAACACAAACAGTGGACAAGTTCTGTTTTTCCCGTAAATAATCAGCAATTTGCCCAGACAGAATTATACATAACCAGCAGCCAAAATAAGGTAGGGCAGATAAAAAACCATTCTGTTAAGAAGATAAAAAAGACAGTTAAAACACTGAAATGACAATTCAATATGCTGAAAAATCATTTGTGCTGGAGCATTAACAGAGACTGAACCAGAGGTGTCAAAACCATCCATCCGCATAACTTTTTGGTATTACCATAAAAGAGAAACCTAGGGATAGAAAAAGCAAAGCATTTTGAAGCTACCAATGTGTAAACTCTCCATTGCATCTCAATCCATAACTGCCAATGCAGCCAGACCAAAAACTCAAAGGTTAAATCAGCAACTGGGTTCAGGAAAAAGAAAACTGTACATGAAGGTATCTTGTGGACATTAAGCTGGTCATGCAAGTTTCCAGAAACACCAATTTCAAGTAGGACAGGCTATTGAGTGAGTTACTCAAGTAAGTGGAAGCTGTAAATATTATTCAGAATTTTGAAAGCTATATGGAATCTCAGGGTTTTGTACTAGTACAACTCTTCAACATTACATTATCCCATATCTGACTGCTGAAACATCTGATGCTGGCTGTAATCAGAGACAAGATACAGAACTAGGACTTTCATTAGATCCAGGCTGGACATCCTATGATCCCAAAGCAAAGCCATTATTCAGGACCTGACATTACTTACACTGAAGTCACCTGTTAACTCCCATTACTTTAAACGAGCTGTTTAGAGACTTCTGCCTGAGTCTGCATGTTTTTCTGATGAGGGGAAACAAAAGGTACTACTAAACTGCGTAAGTTTACAGCCTTTCCATACAATTACAGATAATCACTGATAACAGAGCTATAATTTGACCTAATCTGTGATTAAAAAGAGGTACTTGGATAGCTATTGAATAGAAATACTCCAACAGTTATACACTACTATAAAATGTGTATTTGTCAAAGAAGTGAAAGCTTTCCTGGGAAATTTAATTTGAAATGAGACCAGAAACACATCCCCACCTGAAATCCACTCTATCAGCACTCAAACATGCTGCCTGTTGGGTTTCAATGCTCAGCTTTCAAAAGCAGTAAGTAAAGTTTTGAAAAATAGAAGATAGTCTCAGTAATAAAAAAACAACTTCTTTTGAAGCACTGTTCAAAGACACAGCATTATTTTTAACCAATCCCTTTATTATAGGATGGAAACTGGGACTATACAGTAGCAACTGTATAATATTTTAAACAGTGATGCAATTTCCATCTAAATATGTGGCAACAAAGTTAGTCCAACACTATTATGCAAGCTTTTTCTTTTCTTTTCTTTTTTTTAATGTTCACAACAGTCAGTACTCTAAAGACACTCCAAAAAGAAGAAACATAACCCAGTGACATAGGAAACCACTTCACAGCAGAACCTGTTAGCATTTAATGCAATGGCGTTTTATAAAACACGTAATCAAGGGCTGTTGTAGCAAATTACTTTCATAGATGTTTACGCATGTATTCCCTCAAGAGGCATAATAAGGAACCCAACCAGCAGCTTCAGCTAGTTTTTTCCAGCTTGCCCTACTGCAACCTTCTCTTCTAATGCTGAGATTCCCCATATTTTCCTCCCAAGATTGCTGGCATCACCTCTTTCTTGCACGGCGTGCATCTTCAGTTTGCTCTAACCAAGTCTCATGTGTTAAACCAGGAAAAGACTAAGCTAAACTTCTTGAAATTTCTGAGTGCCTTTTTACTTGAGCTGAACCAGCTCTCCAACTAAACTATGCTATCACCGAAACTTTCTCATTAAAGAAAGAACAGTACAGTCAAGTAATTGCTATAAATAAGAATGTTCCACCCCTGCAATTTTTCCCTGATAAATAATTTCATTTTTAAAAATTTCCTTGAAAAGCACTATTTCTGGACCTTAAGTCTATGGTTTTGTTTCATCCTATTTACCTTACTAAAAAAAGGTATTTTAACTCTGCTGCTTATTGAGGAAAGGAAAGAAAGTGACAATTTGGAAAGGGATCCAATCAGACTGAAGCTCCTCCCCACCCCTTCCCTGCCCCCGCCCCTTAAAATACTTTCAAAAATGCCACTTGTCCAATGATTTCCTTAGTTTTATTTTTCTTTACCTGGAAATGTTCTCCTTTATAAGTGAGCAAAGAAAAGTAGACAGTATTTCAGAAGCCATAAAACAAGCTATAAAATCTGAAGCAATCATACAAACCATATAACAGAAAAATATTTTTATAGTTACTGTTTTAAATCAGCAGTTAAACATGGGTAACATGCATCTTGAACCAGAAAAACGAGCTCGAAAGCTAGCATTAAACTAAATGTCAAATAAGTCCTGAAAAAAAGTGGAAATTACAAGGCAGGCAACATTTTCGATGCATCCGCTTAATTGTGGGGATTTATTTTACCATTTCCCAGCTATACGTTTACATTCCAAGGTTCTTAAACAGGTTCCTCTATATTCTAAACAGCAGGGAAGGTTTCTGTTATTTCATTTCTTTAATTCAGAAGAAAGTGACTGTATTTTTATTTATCTTACCTCCTGTGCATCAAACCGCAGGATCTCCTTCATGTATGTGGGCAAGAGCGTAAGAAGTGTATAGAAAGTCCAATTATAAGAGAAGTGTGCCACAACAATAGCCCAGAGCGGAAGGGACTCCAGTATAGGTCTCCAAGGAACAGATTTCTGTGTAGAAAGCTAGCAAGCAGGAGGCAGAGAAAAAGGGAAGAGAAAGAGTGATCAGAACATCATCATGAACATTTACTAGATACAGTGTTTTGATCCTACCCAAATCTAGGCTGATCATTCATTCCGAAGAGCACAAAATGAGTCTCAGTTGATAGATGCAAGTCATCAGCAATGAATGAATTACTGTGTTCAGTTCTCACTGAAGGTAACCTAATGTATGTTACTGCTCTGTTGTTTACTATTGCAAAGTAAACCAATTACTATTATGTTTTGTAATCAGAATTTCCAAAAGTATGCCTTCCCTTGTTGAGATTTGTTGCCTCCTGCTTTTACTATAAATGATTAAATATTTAAAGTCACCCCTCGTGTTTATTTAGCTGAATCTTTCCTACTCAATCCTAGATATTAACTTTGGTCACTCAGCCAGCTTCACAGGTTGTAAATACATATCCCCAGTCACAGGAAGAAATTCTTATGCACTTTAGGAACTGGCTCATTAGCGTTTTCAAAATGTTTTCTCTGCAAACAGTGATCTCTCTCTTACTCTAGAAGACACATTGAAAAAAAGTTGTAAAATGTTGTATTGTGAAGTTTAAAGACGTTATACAGTTCTGGATCTAGTTTAAAGAGAAGTGATAGACTTGAGCTTTTTATTTAAAAAGCATCGCAACAACGTCTGTGACAAAAGGCATTATTACAAATGCTTTGTCCGATTACCAATTGTTTCTCACTTATACAACTGCACTGTATTCTTAATTTTTTGTTTGACAAATTCTGCCTCTATCTCAGATTAAGGATGTTTCTCTAGACATCAACAGAGCATGATGCTAATCACAATATTTGTGGTTTATGTTCTTACTTAAGTAAGTATGACTATACTAAAGTGCTGTACCTGATCTTTTAGAGAAGAGAGTATATATTCTCTTTCAGCATGTGAAATGCTCCTGTGAGTTTCTGGTGTATCACTAACCAACCACATCCAGAAGAAGAACCATAACACGCCAAGTGTACCTATTTGTTGGGAAAAGATGGGTAAAGAGATAGAACTAAAAACATAAGCAATTATACCCAGTGAATAACACTCTCAGATGATTTAGTTAGAAGTTTTTTCCAAATACTCTAATATAATTTTAATGAACATTATTGTTCTATCTACTTACAAACAGTAGTTCCCCAAAGTGGTTTAACAATGCACATTTAGAGGTAATAAACAGAGGACTAAGCAGGAAAGTGTTTTTTTGTGGGTTTGGTTTTTTTTTTTCCTCTTCCTCTTGGAAGTGCCTCATACAGCAAGAAAATTGCATACACATATATATTGTATTTTTATCAGTCACATGGAACAGCCACAAAGGATATGGCTCAACCGGGGGGGGGGGGGGCAGAGGTACGAGATCACCGGGGAACGGGAGCGTTTCACGCGCGTTAATGTAACTCCACACCCGGGAAATCATATTTGAGACTCGGAGGGGGGGCCGGGGGGGGGGGGGGGGGAAATTATCACATTAATCACAAAAAATACTTTGTGCACATACACAGAATATCACTACATACAGCTTAACTGATGTACCAGTTCTCCTTTTCTTTTTTAAGCCAAACCCCAGGACTGTAATTTGAAAAAGGTAATTTTTCAATAGTCAGTCCAAATCAACTGTACTTTTATGTAACTATAACAATGTAACTTATTCCATTTTGTCCAATTCTTCGATTTGAACCCATTTTATTTATACAAAAATTGGAGGTGGTTTTGTTGAGGAAAGTGTAACCCTTGTCTTTTATTCCGATTCTCCTTCCCCATGCAGAATACGAAACGGCTCAGGCATGCAAATAGACCTATAAAAAGCATCAGTTAGATCTATGACATGCTGTTAGAAAATATTTTCTGTGTTTGAGCTTCTTCTAGAACATAACTCACAATAAACATGCTATGCCTTGCATTTTGGGCATTCCTTCAGGATTCCTGTGACCACTAGAGCGATTTTCCACACAGTTTCCTTTTAAAGCAGCAGTAACTTTTCACATGTTCTTTCATTCAGAGTAGAAGTTTGTTCCTGGGATTAAAGTTATTAACTCAATTTCACACTTCAAATAAGAACTATTGTCCAACTCAGAGACAGCTTTGCTCATTGGAAGCAAGGCTTACATAGCCACACTGAGTAATCTACTTAGCTTTAAATATCTCCAATTTCCCAGGAGGAATAAAATAGCAAACCTATATGTCAACCACATGTTTAAAACTTAAAATAAGTTTTATAATATACCATGCTTTTCAAAAAGAATATGGATTGTACTTTTAATAATTAAAAAAACCACTTACCAAATATGTAAAACACATAAACCCAGTTCATATAGTAGCAAATTAAACCAGAGAGTGGCAGAGAGACAACAGTTCCCAGCTGTGCACCTACCAGAAGAAAGCAAAACCAAGTGGAAAAACAATAATTAAATGTCCTATAAGCCCGTTAAACTAAGTGGTATTTCACAGTTACTTTATTTTATTTTTCTGTAATAAATCATGCAGAAAAGATTTGTCACCACCACTAGAGGGCTGCCATTTCACCTTAAAGAAACACAGGCACAATAAGCTGCTTTGTCAGCTCAAAGTAAACGGAGTCACAAAGCCCTAAGCATCCAAAATTACAAGCAAAAAGCAATAAAAGACAGGCATTCTTGGCACATTCATCTCCAATAAAGTGATGGCTCTAGTACATCCAAAACAATGCAAATTAGTCAACTGGCATTGCTGCAAAACACGAGAGTGCTGACCACAGTACAATTAAGGACTTGGGGGGGGGGGGAATATTCTGACTTGATATAATCAATTTGCATTTCTCATAACTGCTACTAGCTCCACAGAAACAGGAATGCTAGAAACAAGAGCCAGAAGGCATCCATATGACCAGCAGGTTCAAATCCCACTGTCCCTGAATTCGACAGGGTGTAGGATCAGGCAAGGAAGAAGGGAAAGATAAGCAGATTCCAGTTCAGATACAAGCCAAAAGCAGGAAAGAACTATTCTTGACTTTATAATTCAATATACATTTTGCAAAGGATAGCAGGTTCCCCCCACCGCCCCAAATCTAAACCAGAAACCCAACCCATATTATTTACATACTTAAGAACTCTATCGGTGATAAATAGTAGACCTTGTCTCTCAATGTTAGCTATGCGATCACTTCTCCAAACCTAATCTCAACTCAGAAAACATTATATTATGTTGATATGCTGCCTGCCTCGATTCCATCTTCATGGAAACAGTAATTTTTATTTGAGGCAGAAAGCTTCAACCACGAACAAAAAAACCGCATACTTTATGCAAAATATAAAACATAATAACAACTACATATAACCTCAATCATATGTTCTCTTAGAAAATCAACATGATCATGACCACAGACCACATGACTGCCAACCATGAAAACGTGGGGAAAAAGAAACACTCTGCTAAGTTTACACAAGATGCCTTATCCATCCATGACTGCTAACAATTGGCAGTTCAAAGCCACAGCCTCTTCTCACTAGTACACTAGCATATAGTTTCACAAGACAAAAGGACAGTTTAAAAGCTCCCAATTGTTAAATTCAGTAGATGTCAATCCCAACTCTGTGCTCTCTGCTTAACTTGTGTGCTGGCTCTCACATGAAGACTTCTTTTAAAGCAGATTTAACTCACTAATATGGCAGAAAACAGATACAAAAAAAAAAAAGAGAAAAAGCTTTCTGCTGCATTAGGTGGGTTAAGTGGTTCATGGAAGGGTCTGATGAGTGCCTGAAATAGCACAAAGGAAGGAATGAGACACTTGGCTAGGAAGGAAGTGAGGAAGTGTGAGAAAGAAAGGATTAAGGCTTCGTTCCTGTTGGCACAAGTGAGCCACTAGACTGGCTTAGCTGCTTGAGAAACTGTAGCCGCAGTTTACATGGTATAGCCCTGTCTTCTTGATGAAACCCACATCGAATAAGAAAGCTGTAACAGAATTAATACTAACAAGCGTGAGTAAAGCAAACTATTACTTCATTAAGTGAATGCAAAATTTGTCATCCTCAAAGAAATAATATCAATTCTGACTAGTAAATTTAGAAAGCTACATTTTTCACCTGTCCCACAAATACTGCATTGAGCAACGTGACCAACCAATAAACCCCTAAAACAGATGAAGGCTCAGGGGAGATGGGCAAGAGCAATGTGTCCATGAAGCTCAGGGAATAATACAGGGTGTGACTGACCACAGCTGTTGCAAAGAAAGCTGACTTTATCTCAACACAAAGGGGACCAGAGGGTGGCCTTTGTTTTAGATAAACAGCTATGTCAGTTGAGTGGCTCACCTGACTATATCAACTGTTGAGTGGATCAGCTGGTGGTGTAAATGTTTCTCCCTGAGTTCATTAAAAATGTGACTGTCTCACTGAGTTAAGACGGACCAGCATGAGGGGAATACATGGCTCATCGCAACATAAAGTATAAAAACTAAACAACTAACAACAGAATTTCTAAGAGAACAAACATACTTGAGCTGCCTTCAACCCTTCAACCCTTCAATTCCTTCCTGGCGACTGGGGATTCCCAGCATCACGATGGTGAGCACATTAAAGACCAGTAATGCAAATGTGTATTGCAATTGCTATATTTTGCTAAGTGTTAACTTATACTGCAAGCACAGTACAAATGTATTTTGTATCACTCTGCTAAATCAAAAATCCTGTGTAACATCAACTATCTTCAAATAAGTAAAATTGATATCAAACATTACACCTTCCACGTGTGGAATATCTAAAAGAATCTGGTCAGGGAGTACTGGACTCTGACAAGGAGCTCTTGCAGCAATACCTGGGACCTTGGATGTTTTCTTCCGTGAGTTCCTCCAAAAACACTTAACCCCAAAAAACCGAACTAACCAACCACCTCTATCCCCTGATTCTGCCTCAGCTTTTTTGTTCTTGATACTAAATCTCCTTTATTTACAGTATCTTCTATTAATCAGCTTCACAGTAACTCTTTGCACCACTTTATACCAAAGTTAGTCTGAAGTTTATACTTAGTTGCAGATCAATACCTTTTCTCAGAGTTATAAGAGCCATGAATAAATGAAGATAATGAATACAAAGCAAGATTTAATTCAATGTTATGCTTTCCAGATTAAATGCTGATTAAAATTTACAATATAAATCCCTTTGATTTAAGTCAATCCTCACTGTTACTGCAGTAAAAATGTATAATCCCGTTATCAGCGTGGGAATTTCTCACCTGCATATGAAATACTAAGGAGCTTGCTGCGTTCCAGTGGAGGAGCCCAAGAAGACCACATTGAATGCATAGCTGGGAAGGTAACACCCTAGAAAACAACATTTCATTCTGTTGAAATGCAACAATTTTAGAACTCCCTTCAACTTTGCATGTTTCAAAGCATATTTCATTAAAAAGCAGTAGTACAATCTGTTAATTTCTTGTTTAGCAAGAAACCACTTTAAAAAAGTGTGCAAGGCATGAGAGTAAGTAGGCAGAATTAATTTCTCCTGCTTTTGATTCTGTATATATTGGAAAAGCTGCAAGAATACAAACAATACTGTTCTGAGCTCCTGGTTTCTGACAAATGAGAAGGGATAATTCTAGCTTTGTCTCAAGTGTCCTTACAAATAAAACCTTTTTCTTATATGAAACGCTTAAGCTAAAATACTGGGCAAACTTTTTAATTATTCAAAAAAATTAAAACTAAGCTACTCAAAATGAAACAATCCATACACTACTCCGGCATACTGACACCCACAGGGTCTAATCACTACAATTTATTAATAAAGTATTCAGATACATTTTCAAGTTACATTTTCAAGTTACGTAGAGAAAAAGGATTACCTCTCCCAGTCCTTCCAAGGCTCTGACAGCTATGAGGTAGCCAACCCCCAAATTTGCAGCTAAGGGAGTAAGCAAGGTGAATACAGAGGTACCAAAGACGCCAAACCCCAGTAACAGCTTCCCTCCAATTTTGCTTGCAAGATATCCTCCTGGAATCTGAGTAATGATATAGCCATAGAAAAAAGAACCAAGGATCCATCCCTGAGTATCAGCATCCCAAGAATACTTTTCCCCCTAAAAAGAGAAAAAAAACCCAACCAAAATGCAGGAAGTTCAAAATAGCAGTTTCTCTGACCATATTTTATACAACTTTGATCCATCCTTTACACCTAAATTACAAATCTTTCATGGCCTCCACCCTAGGGTCTCCTTCCTCTACACATCTATACTGCAATCAAAGTTGTGCTGAAAGCTAATTCACGTAGTTTACAGTCTGTCCAGACATATCTAGCTCAGGTATGAAAATCCCACAACGTGGAATGTAAGTGCTTGAGCAGTTATCCTTTTTGAGTAACTTGGGTTAGGTGACACAAGTACAGACTACATAGTCTGCATGAGCGCGAATCCCACTTCTGTATCACAGTGTGGACATTCTGTCACGCTCTAGAAAATGGCTTTTCCTGCAGAAAATTTATGGACAGAAAAGCACACAAGGAGATGCAGATGCCTGAATTTAATATAAAGAAAGAGAGCAGCCAAGGACAGGATGCACAAGGGTAGGTGGAAGAATGGGATAAGCACAGCAGAGGGAAGATGAGTTTAGTGGACAAAGTAAGAAAACCAAAGATGATCGAGATAAGGAGCCTGAAGCTATAAAGGAAGTCAGCAAGAAGTCATGAACTGTTGCCCAATAAAGTGATTCTGAAGTTTAGGAGCACTTCCAAAAGCCCAATTTATGAGCATCTAAATAAGCAGCATACATTTCACAGAAGTGATGAGACAGAATCTTCCTCCCATAAAGTCTGCAGTTATAATTTGCTTGTGATAAATAATAAATGACCTCTAAACAAGCAAACAAAATAAAGGCAGGAAGACGGCAAGAGTGCTCGGTAATAAACTTCAATTATAAGGTCAGATCTATGCAAGTCCAAATTCACAAAGTTGGGTGGTTTTTTGCTTGTGTTTTTTTTTTTTTCTTTAAAGCATTTTTTCATATCCAACAGTTCTGTTCAGTTAAGAAATGGGATTTTAAGGATTACTGGAAGGGAAGTAAGAGATAAAGGATATAAAGATAAGGATCATGATCTGGGAAAGAAATCAAAGAAGTGAGAACAATATTACATATTAATTTGTAATGAAGTTTCATGCCATTGAGACTGTATGAAGAACAGGCAAATATGGACAGTGATGTGAGCTCTGACGCAGATGTAACAGTAACAGTTGATCACTGGCATATAAAACAGTGAGTCATAATAGATCTACAAGGTCAGATTAGCCAATTTGTAAGGAATAGCGCAGAAAGGATGTACGTAGAAAAACCTGACCCTGAGCACAGCACTTCTAAATTAGCTAGTCATTTAAGGCTATTATTTTTCAGAATAGCTTTAAAAGAACCACTGAAAAGGCCATCCGGTAAAGAGCAGCCTGTTCTCTTGCCACCTAAGCATGAGTCATCAATCACAGACTTCTATTAAAAAGACTTTTACATGCCACATTACAGGACAATATGTTTAAGATCTCACCGTTGTGTTGCGAGGAACATTTATGGTGGAGGAATGCTCTGGACACACGTTGGAAGTTGTATTCTTTGTTAAGCTTGTGTTAGGTTCTACCATATCCACCAGAGCAACACTTAGGTTCACACGTAATGCGTACAGGAGGAAGAACCCAAAAAAGGCCAGTAGTGCTAGATTGTAGCGAGCTGAGCAGCATGCAGGGACTGAAATGAGAGTAAATGACAATTTTTTGTTTTAACAGAACCTAACAAAAATAAGAACAACTGATAAGCAGTTTTTACTAATAACTTCGTAAATTTATGGGTAAGAAAAACATATGTAAGACAACAAGCTAATTGTTCTAGTCTTAAGGGGCGTATTCAATAGGGGTAGAGGCTGAGGGTAGAAAAAAGAAAAAGCCCACTTTTCTATTGATGTGCAAAACAAATGTAATTCTGGTTTAGACAACTGGTAGCTACCCGCACAAGTGTAGGGGCTGCAGTGGAAGTGTGGTGTGTGGTCTGCGGAAATGGATTTAGAAACATGGTTTCAAAAGTCCTCTCCAAAATACAGTAATATTTATTCAAAGTAGAACTTCACACTAAAAAAAAAAAAACCCAAGATTAACGGGAACCCTGTCATATATGTGAAAACGATTCAAGAAAAAACAGAGACTCTTAAAGTAGTGTTAAAGAACAGTCATTGAGATTCCAGGCTGTTTTCTATGACAAGTTTTCCTTCTATGAGTTTGCTTATAAAGGAATATGCATTTGCTGACAGCTGCCAAACAGAGAAAACTAGCAGAAAGGCGAATGGCAAACACTGCGGTGGCACTGTGAAAGCAATAGTTTCCCAGTTGCCCAGTACACCCCTCTTCTGCAGTCACCATACAACAATGAAGTTGACAAAGGAAAATGAGTCTTAGATTCAGCATAAAATCTGTGTTATGGCATTAAGTCAACTCTGTCAGCTGTTTAAACCCAGATATCAGACTTTGTACTGTAACACGGTTATTGATTCCCCTTCTACAGTAGTATACAGGAGCATTTGGCAGAGATCATTCATCAGTACCAGGAGATTCAGATCAGAGTTGAGCTGTAACTTGGCCAGCACATGACCAGTGGCAATAAATTTTGTATCTATACAAAACAGAGTTCACAGCTCTGCAGATACTCTTTATTAACTGGGAATATCTGAACCTACTGAGGAGAAATGTCAAACTGTTGAGAAACTACTTGGAGAATCTGCTGAATTTACAAATAGTTTGGGGGTGGAGTTGTGAGGAAACTATGGTGCTAACAAAAAATTTTATAACCTGGACATCTTAAACTCTGGGAGGGTTTGGGGATCAGCACCTGCAGATATTACATCAGTCTACAGTGATCTCATCTTTCTCTGACTATTCAGAATTCAAATGATGACTAGAACAAGTATATCTACGAACAACAGGATTGACTGGAGCTTCATCTGCTACTGCAGTATGTCTCTTGACTGGATTCTCTGATCTGCAGTAAGAAGCAAAAAACATGCCCTGTGGACAAGCTAACTAAAGACTCTCCCCTTCCCAGTAACCTCCTTTAAAGAAGGAATGAGCCTGTGTGATTTTGTCTTTTTCAGTGGGGGCACCAACAGAGCCTTTCTGCAAGACTGTATTTTTCATGAAAGTAGTAGAACTTTCCCACTTTTGAAGTCTCTAACTGTGACCAACCTTATGTGAAGTTCATTATGGCTGCACAAGTTGTTAAAATGACACAGACAGGCTGTATTTGCTATGTTCATTTAGTAAATGAGTAATAAGTGAGGTTACTGTGCAAATATGCAAAACGTCTTCCAGATCTGCTGTAATTGCAGGTCTTGCCTCAGTAGCATTTGAAAGAGGCATATCTGATTTTTAAATGTCATGAAGGAGAGCAGCCAAGATTTTATTGCTTACTTTAAAAACAATAAGCACCAAAAGCAGGAAGTGCTCAGTGCACAAAAACTAGTCAAGCAGCTTCATTGTCCTTTATTGTTGTTTAAAAAGCAGTTTGCCTTCAGTAGAAAAACATATAGTCATATAATTTATAACAATGAATATAATTACAGGTAAAGCTATTTAACCTTTCCACTGCCTGTATTTGCTGGGGTTAAACAATAATAACAGAGGCTGAATATCACACTGATGAAGTAACCCTTCCTTAGAAATGCAGATTAACTGGAACATCCATTACTCTTCCTCTGGAAGCCTCTTACTAGTATACACCTTGTCTGGAGAGCAAGCTCCACAAAACAGACGTGCAAGAACTTAAGATCACTAATGTCAGATTTTTTTGAACTGTAATTAGTTTATCATAAAAATCTAACAAACATGTAGATCTGCAAGTCTGAAACAAATGGCTGCTAAATTATTGCTTCCCTGTCTTTCCACTAAGTGCATTCGCAATACCTGAGAATATTAGATCAAGTTAACAGAACAGAAGATTCGAGAAGATTCCAGATGCATTTCAGTCATCCACCTCTTCAGGAGATTACCGTAATCAAAGAGACACAGACATTCACCCCCCCTAAAGTTTAAGGCTGCTAACCATGATGTTCAAGGTCTTACCTTGATTGGTAGTCTTGGGTTCTACATCTATAGTTAATTCTGATTTCAGGGGCATGTTTTATAATACTGTAGCTATAATTGAACAAGATTCTTAAATTGCAGTTAAAAGAATAGGTCTGTGCTGCAAGTTGCACGGCAGTTAAAGGAAGTTGCTCTTCTGCTGTATTTTTCTTTGTGGGCGAGGTGAACCACCTCAACTGGAACATGCTGCATTGTGCAAACTTAAGAACATATTGCTTTAATAACCGTTTTGAACTCAAATTTCTCTCTTTCTGGCACTTTTAAGTCATTTTGTTAGCAGCCCCTCTTGCTGCAGTTATACATTTCCCAAGTAGGTTAGAGTATTTTTGCATGGCATACTGAAGAAATTCAAAATCTTACTTTACTCTCTATAGTTTGTCTGTTCTGGGAAACCAAACAGCACAGACAAGCCCCTAAACATGTTAGCTCTGTTGTTAAGCCCTGACCCCATAACGATCCTCCTCTCCTATAATTATCTTCTCGCCTTCTTCCACCTTCCTTCCTCTCCATACTTCCCATAACAAGCAGTTAGTCTTACTCAAATTCTGTCTTAAAATGAAATTCTGCCATAACCTCGGTGGACCCCAGCAGTCGTTAACAGCTGGGACGGCATCTAAGCTGGAATTACCCACTTGTCTTCACTGAAGAGACACCAAGCCAAGGACAGGTTTTACACGCGAATTAAGTAACAGGGCTGCACGCCCGCTCCCCGCCACCAGTGCTGAGGACAAAGCCCCCATCCCTGTCAGGCCGCAGGCCCTTGTTTAACCTAACGCTGACCCCGCCGCGTCCTCAAGATCAAACGCATTTAGCGGCGCGGGAGGTGAAGGAAGCCCCCGAGGCCGCGGAGACGGGA
>NW_008795021.1:1905002-1921072 GCF_000699145.1 Aptenodytes forsteri | reverse complement strand
GGACGACTCCCGACGACCATCTTTGGTGAGGGCAGGGGCCGCGACGGCCCGCCCATCTGCGGCGCGAAGGCGGCCGCTCCTTCTCTCCCTCCCGCGGGGCGGTGCGGGCTGAGTGACGGGGACCGACGGACACGCTGACAGCCAGCCGGACTGCGGGTGTCGCTGTGCGGCCTGTCTCGACTGTTTTGGGAAAAGATCCTCATATTTAGGACAAATCTCATCGGGCGAATCACGCCTTCCCTTCCTCGGGCCGCCTGCCGCTTCCGTGGCTGCCGCGGGGAGGTGGCGGCTGTGAATGTGTTTCGAGCTTTGCGCTGATCCAGACCCTTCAGGCTGCATGCCGCAAAGGAGCGCCAGGGCAGAGGAACACCACAGGTTGAGGGCTCCTTGGCACGGCGGCGGGCGGCCGTGGTACGGCGACCACGCATGGCTGCGCGTGAGCGAAGGCGAGCGGCTTCTCGGTGCCGGTGAACTGTGGCAGCCATATCCGAACTGGGGAAGACTCGCAGTGCGGGTGTTGGGTTTCTCTGTAACCACTAAAATGCTCAGGTGCTTGAGCAGCATTATAACAATAAATTACAGTATCTGCGGCACAGGACCTTTTTATTCCATGTGCATGCACCGTGCCCGATTCCTGGAGTGAGGCCTTAAAATGCACCGATACAAATGAATAAGCATCATAGCATATGTAACAGAGCTTTTCCTCTCGGAATCAGTGGTTTTCAACCTCAGTCAAAGCTAGCAACAGGGTAGAGGTCTTTAAGTTTTACAGGCTTTTACAGAGGAGCCTACCTCTGCTCATCAGTGCCCTTGCCAGGGCTGAGTGCTGAGTCATTTTGACGATCCCGCCGGTCATCCGCTGAAACCCTTGGCTTTGCTAGATGCCCATGCCATCATACCGATATGTAAATAACTGCTGGGAAAACTTTGCCTACTGGAAAATGGAAGAATGTAAAAGATTCCTGGCAGCATATTCAGCTATATCGTTTTACACAAGGTAGATACACTGAGTTTGCAAGTATCAATAGAATGCCTGCGGCTGTGTGCCGGTCATAGAGTATTACATCTATGTGAACATGTGAAGCAAACCAGGACTTCTGTTCTGGTTCTGAAATTTAGCCTAAGAGTGTCTTCTGTGAGGCAAACTTACCTGGAACTCACTCTTACAGCCAAAATTACAGAAGGAAAACCAATTGCTTTATTCTGACAAAGCACACATCAAACATATTTTGCAACATTTTATGAGAAGTGGAGATTTGGTTTGTAGTACTCGAAGACTTTAGCTTTGCATTTCACACATGCTGTACTCTTCTTGGCCTTTCTGTACATACCACCAGAGAGAGACCCCAGTGTGCTAGCACCCAGCCCATGAGGAAGGAAGTCTGTGGGCATACGGGCTAGGACCAATGTGCTCCACAGGGTCATGAGTATGATCACTTCCATTCATAAGCTGAATCCCAAGCTCTCCCTAGACTGCTCCTATCATAACACATGGAGGATGGCGGACTTCAGGGACTGGAGCGATAGACAAAGCTTTTCCTAGGCTTCCCCTTTTTTTTACCTCTCTCTTATTTCTTCTCACCAAGGCAAGTTGTATCTTAAATCTGCCTACACTCTCAGTATGGGATAATGCCAACAAACCTTGCAATAGTAAGGAACGTGGATTTCTCTGCCCTGCTGCCTCCTTCTTGGATCTTGCAGACCCTCACTGGTGAGTGAATCTTCCTTGCTTAGCAACACACTGCACCAAAAGCAGCTTGATTGCGAGGCTGCAGCCCCAGAGTCAAAAGGTGACACTCATAAATACAGATTTAGGAGTGTGTGAGGAGCATTGACCTTTGTCACAGCAGATAAGAACATCATTCATTATTCCCTGGAGGCTTTGTGTATAGCTGTATGGAAACAGGTGTGGTTTACCTCTGGCCAGCCTACCAGGCAATGCTGGTTGTTGCCTATGCTCTGCTCTGCCAGGCTCTGTGTCATACTTGTGATGCAGTCCTGAGGTGAAGCATTTGAAGTATTTTCTGACTATTTATTTTTATTTCTAAAAAGGACTGTTGTTTGTATTCAAACACTTTTGCCCTGGTTACTTTCAATGCTGGATGCAGCTGTGCTCTGTGCTAGGCTGGGGAGGTGGTGGATAGCACTGCTCAGCACCCCACTTCCCTTGTCATCTGGCTCCACAGCATGAGAGAGGAGAACCGCAAAGGTTTGCACTTCCTTCCCTCAATCCCACCCTGACATTTCATATAATCAAGCTAAAAAGACACGCTGCAGCATGTCTCGTATAGAGCAGCAGATGGCTCTCTTTCCTCTGAAGTCCAGTTGGAAAAAGAAACCTTGGATGGTGCCTGGGTCTTAAGAGAAACTCCAGCCTTGTTCCTCCACTGCCATGGCTCTTTAGGGCAAGCTGTCATACTCATTCAGCAGTGCAGACAGGATACGGCTGTGATGATGTAGGAACACATTTTAAACTGTTTAACACTACCTATACAACTAAATGTTGAGGGTTGCTTAGAAGATGAAGAAGGTGGCCTGGGAAAATATATCAGTGATGCTAACCTAAGTCACAGCATTTCCTCACAGAGCGAGATAATGTCTCTTCTGTCAGGTTATGAAGTTTTATAGGATATAATAAAGAAGTTGTCTGTTTCAGGGTTCCCACATCTTTTTTCAGTCTTTTCTTAATTAGTATTACAAAGTACCCATATTTATTTATGCCCTGTTAAAGAATCTGACTTTTGAAGTCTTGTTTTTCAAGATAAACAGAAGGAGCACAGAAATACAGCTCATACTCACAATGTAAGAATCAACTGGTTATTCTTAAATAACTGGAAGTAATATAAGCAGAGTTCAATGAGTGAAGATTGAAATATCTACTTTTAAATTTGTCTAAGTCTCCTTATACGCAGTACAGTATACAGCATTTTTATGTTGTAAATGCCTAACAAGGATATTTATATTTTAGATGGATAATTTGCAAAATGGAAGAATATGAAGTTAAGGTATCAGATCATTTGGACAAGAAAAGATATGCACATGCATCCAAGCAAAAAATTTCTCAGGTTTCCCACAAGAGAGCAAGTTACAATCAATCAAAAAGGAAAAGAATTAGGATGCCTTGAGCTGTGCACTCCTGCTGCTGTAAAGCTGAATACAAAATCATTACTAAATCATGCATAGGATGATGCTGACCAAATCAGAACTGGTTTAAGTGACTCTGGCGGTACAATGTGTTTTAATCTGTCTGGAAATATTCTGTCTGCTGCAAATGCCTCAGGGCTCCGTGTTGCTGTGGATATTCTTCCCTGGGGGTTTATGTTGGGAGGGGAGATATTCATCATGCCTGCTTTTCTTATCATTTGTTAGCAGAGGCACTCCATGCAGTCCAATTTTTGGCATTGGCCATGACAGCAGAAAGCTTGGGACTTTCCTCAGTTAGCAGCATTGCTTCCATATGGAAGAAAGGATGCACATATTGCATCCTCTACAAAGTACTCCTCTGGGGTTATATGGGAATATAACTCAACTAGATTCAGAGAAGCGACTTAGGCTTTGTATTGCTTAAATTTTAGTGTCGTGGTAGCCAGTGGGAGTATAGATTGGAAGTACAGGCAATCTAGATGTCTAGACTCCCTTACTTAAAGGTATTCTTCCTAAAGGAAATGGGAGTAGCAACGATGCTGGACATTTCCTATTAAACAGCTGGCCTCTGTTCAGGACACTCATCTGTACATGGAAACATGGAGTCATATTTCTCCTTTGTTAGTGGCATTTAGTTTTACCTCTGCAGTGAATGCTGTACCTCAGGCAAGACAATGCACTGGGGCTTTATGGAATCTTCTTTCTTTTTAACTATAGTTGTTCCCTCATGTATAGAAGCCATGAATGTCCTTAGGGAAAAAAGTAGATTCCCCATCAGTGCTGCCCCTCAGCCCTGTGGATGTGTTCTGTATTTGCTGGGTTAATGGCTTTAAATGCTTCGCTGTGGATATATGGACTACTAAGGGATGTCGGAGGGCTCGCTAAGAAGTGCAATTCTTTTGTCAATGGGCTTACAGAAACATATGAACAGCTACAGTGCATCAGACCAATGGTCCATTTCCCCCAGTATCCTGTTCCTCACAGCAGTCAATAGCAAATGCTGAGGGAAGGACGTGGGAAGGATGTGTACAGACCAAACATAGGGTGATACATTCTCTGAATAGTCTCTGCATGTTTGAATACACTGGCTGGTGATTCAGGCCCTTCCTGAGCTGGATATGGTACCTCTGTACTCAGTAGTCCCTGACAGATTTGTCTGCCAGGAATTTATGCCATCTGTTTTTGAACCCATGTAAAATTCAGTATCCATGTGGCATTCAGTCCTCTGTGGCAAGGTGTTCCACAGCTGAATTATATACTATGGACACGGGTATGCCTTTACGGTCTTAGACTAAGCATGCTCTGAGAAGAAATGCTTTTCTGAATCCCTGGTGAAGACTTACCTCTCCCTGTGCATGTGCCTAGCCATAGAAACATTGGCTTTTAAGGCATTTTACTAGTGGAGAGTCAGGTGCTGAAATATTAGGGATTTACAGGTTTTGGGGTGTATTTTATGAATTCCAGTGGTGTGCATAAATGTTGGACTTATGCTTTCAGCTGTGTGGCTCAGTCTTGCGAAACCATGTCTTTGTACCTGCCTGGTGCCAGGTTAGAATGATTCTTCAAGAGTTTCCACCCCATGATGTGGTGCATTATAATACTGCAATGTTGAGGCTGTTCAGATCTGTGGCAAAACAAAATTAATCTGAGTTATCCTGTCATGAAAGATGGAACAATAAGAATAAAAGATGCTGGTATCTCACAGGTTATCTCAATAGGGTTTTGTCCTGTTCCTGCCAGGAAAGCCTGTTGGGAACTTGATTGGTAGCTAGATTTGCCAAAGCCTGGACCTGCCCAAGAACATGCTGCAGCTGTCACTTAAGTGTTTTCTAACTTTCTTTGAACGTGAACTCTGTAGTAAAAGTTAATGATAAAACTTTTTAAAAATATTTCCAGTGGCGAAGAAGCTTTACTTAATCTTAGAAGTGCTGATACATGCAAACTTGCATTATGCATAATAGGTAAGAAATCCTGAAAAACATGTTTCTCTTGTCAATAACTAAGTAAATAATTTTTGCAGAGAACTCAGAAAGCGGGATGGAACCCATCACGCAGGACAGGATGATGTGCTTTTTTTATGCTCAAGGAACACAATATGCCAGTTAAAGTAAGAACCTGTGAATTAAGTACTTAATAACTGGAAGTCTCTTGCATAACAGTGGATCTAGGAGACTTGAAAATGTGTGTGATAGTGTGAGATCCCTTAGACTGGTTGGGGAAATAGAGAATGGCTTTACTAGTTTTTACCAGCAGGTGTCTAAGGAAGACGTAAGTCTGAAGATTCTCAGATGTTTGGTATCTAGGTGTGCCTAGCAAAAACAAACAAAGCTTCTTGCAACAATAAAGACACTTCTCCTTTGATGTTGATTTGAAAAATGTTGAATTTTGAAAGAGTAAATGGGGTGTCTTTTTACTAAGGGAATTTGTTACAATGTTGCCCAAAATTATGCCTCTAATTTGTCACTCTGTGCTCCAAAATTAAGCCTAAATTTATGGTAATTGTAATACTTTCATAACAGAATCAACCTGCTTTTTCTTTTGCAAATATTGGCAGCTATCCCCAGCTATTACATCTAGAGGATGTACATAAAAACTTCACATAAAAATACAATAGGACTATTACAAACCAAATGAGAAATAAAGAGGGAAAGGAAGAGAAAGAAAGAGGGAGGGAGGGAGAGGGAGAAAAGGAGGTGGATCCCATTCAGTTAACTTCTAAAAAGCCGAACCTAGTTGTACAGCAGTGCTCATACTCTCTCAGATGAGTCATTTGCAACTGAGGAGCCTTTACGTAGCTTTTTGATGTGCTGCATGGTGACTGGTGGCAGGGTGCAGAAGCTGCTATGTAATCCAAGTCTCTGGCTGTGGAAGCCAGCCGTCCCTCAGAGGTGCCAACATTGTGGGGGTCTCTGGCACCCTGCTGCAAGCTCAGCCTCATCCTGCTGTGGAGTGGTGGAGCCTCTGCAAAGCCCTTGTCTTTTCCCTCCTGCAAGCTGGCTCCATGTTCTCGCCTGCTGGAGGACATCTCTCTGGGACATCTCTCCAGGTTATCTTGCAGTTGTTAATCCCATGAAGATTTTGGTGTATGACTTAGAGATGTCACTCTCTCCACCTCAGGATTTGGAAAGTAATATAAATGTTTAAATTCAGACTTAAAAATTCTCAGCTAGGTAGGCCAATACACCCCTTACGAACTCTCAGTTTCTTCGTGAGGTTTATTTTTTGTCTTACCCTACACTTCAGATAGCTGCAGGCAAACTGTTCTTTGTGGCTAGCATGGAAAAGTCTTCTTCAGTCTTTCATAACTTCTATATGTTCTTTAAATACCTTACAAGTATTTTTCCTTCTATTTGCTGGGGAGCATCAAGCCTCAAGGGCTGGAATTTTTCAGGATAAACATAAAGTATTATCTATACTTTCTTTGCGACCCATGTCAGGGAGTAAACCCTGGCTTGACTCAGTTGGTGTCAACACATCCACATTGCTCAGGATCACTCTTGGGACAGCCTGGTCACACACACGTTGAATATCAGTTGGATCGAGTCCTGGCCTGATGCCTGTCACATAATCCTTTGTACCTGCTCACTCAGAGCTCTTTCTAGTGTACGACACATACCATACTGCCATAGCTCACTGAGAGAGCTGAAACGGTATCACAGACTCTCTGCTTCCTTACCACCAGTTCTCATTTTGATTGTATTATGCAGTGTATAAGAGCTTGTCCTGTTTGTCCTGTTATCAAAATTGTTAATGTTTGTCCTGTTATCAAAATTTCTGTTTACTAGACAAGGGGAAACAAGGCAATAGTAATTACTGCAGTCATTCAAATAGCAACCTGGTTGTGGTTTACATTATTTCAATTAAGATGAAAATGTATGAGCATTGCTGCTAAGCATAAATAAAGTGCAGTTGGAAAATTTTAACAGCTCTGTTTCAGACATAGTAAGGAATGTAATTGCAAACTCCTGAGCTCTGTATCATCTAACCATCAGGTTTTGCAGTCTCAGTCCTTGGAGGTTTTTGAGATCTTTCTGGATAAAGCCCCGAGTAACCTTGTCTGACCTCATTGCTCACCCTGCTTTGAACAGCAGGCTGGATTAGATGACGTCCTGAGTCCTCTGCCCTGAATTTTCCCGTGGTCCTGTGATCCTGTGACCCCTCTCAGGAGTCGAAAACATCATGTGCACTAGGTGTTTTAAATATAGTTTGTTTGGGTTTTTTAATGTCCGAAGTAAATTACTGCTAAGGAACAAAATGAGAAGAAAAGAAGAAACTCCCAGAACTGCTGTTAGTGGTCAGAAAAATCACAGGGTGAATCTTTAGCCTAAAAACACAGCTAGGAAGCCTTAGAAAGTGGTCCAATATAGGACACATTTCAGACATATGACAGCAATTTCCAAACATTCGGTTGCTTTAGTAAGGTTTGGAAAGATATAGCTCTTGGGTCCATACCCTCTTCATTTAAATAAACACGACTGCTGCTGTGGGTGGTTGGCAATGGAACGAACAGTTGGTTTTTGAATAGCATGAATGAATGTCTCATTACTCAAGGGCATTACTCAAGGACTAAGTTTATTTAGACTTGGGCTTATTTGGTGACTTGAAACATGAAACCTTTACTCAGGTCCTTCTTAATCACTGAGATCGGACTCCTCACCCTCCCTCCTTTCCTGTAGGCAGTATGTGGTAAGAGTTACTCCTCAGGGAGGGATGACTGGTATTTACCTGTGTCTAAACTAAACACAAAGTTATGTGCAAGTTTTATAAACAGTTTGAGTGTATTTTTTTTTTAATAATTCTTAATCACTTCTGTCTATAGAAGCCTCTCATTTCTGCTACAGAAACTGATTTTGTAAGACACAACTTCCCTAACATGAGGTTGACTCTCATGTTATGTGATTGTCAAATGGATGTCATCTAAAATAGAATGGAGGTTCTGAGAGGTTTTACCTACATTATTAATGTCTACCTACCTCTACGCTAAGTAACTATTGCTTCTTGATACCACAGTGGAGTTGGTTGGAAAGTGAAGGATTTTTTTTCTTCTTTTAGATTTTAAAAAAAGACAAACTAAACTTAAGCATGGTCACAATTTTAGCTTTTGACCAATTTCCAAGCAGAAAGTTTGGTTTTCATTTTTAGAAAGAAAAAAAAGCTGTCCTGCAAGAGATCACATCCTACAAAAACTTTCCATTTTAACAACTGCTTCTAATTCTGTCTTCTTTTTTCTGGTGTTGACCTTTTCTGGACATGCCAAGATGGAGGAAACCAGGAGTGAAATAGTATAGTCTCCACCATTGTTAGGTGCTTTTGTTTCCCTCTTGTAAATTCTATTTAATTTCCTTGGGAGCAGATCCCCGCTCTGTCCTTTCTGGGATACGTTCATCTCTCTGTGTATGATTTTGGTCCCTCGGCTCAAGAGCAACCTCATGGATTTTCGCCATGCTGCCTGGAGATCCCCTAGTCTGATCTTCTGTATGTCATGGCATACAGAATTTCAGCAAGTTGCCCCTCTATTTAGCCTAATTGCTTGGTTTAGACTTTCGAAAAGGCATTCAGGTTTGATGGGAAGACATAAAAAGAAGCAGCAGCCACGCTTTCTTTGGTAGTGTGTTCAGGAAGATAACCTCTGTTGATAGTATGTGCCTCACTTCTAATTTGCATTTGATTGACTTTAATGCCTGACCATTATCTTTTTACACTTTTCTCCCATAGATCAGCACCCGTTATTTTCTTCCTATGAAAGCGTCACGGAGGCCCCCCTTAGTCTTCTCTCTCTGAGGACTTAAAATATGCATCTCTTTAGTCCGTTGGTTTAGGGTATTGTCTCCACACCTTGACTGACTTTTGTGTAAAATGTGGGAAATGAGGTTTGTTTACACTATGAATTGCTCTCAGGTCAGTGTGCTTTTGAAAGGAAGCTGCCTCTGCCTCAAGGGATGCACTGGTCTATAAAACAGACTGCTGTACTAACATCCCCTTTTTTATGGGTGGATGAATGTCGTAAATAGCTATCACAGAAACACACATTCATTAAAAAATCTGCCAGTTTTTATGTACTTAATTAAAAGTGAAGTTACAATGTATGAACGCATGTTCATACTCCAGAATGCTGTGATACACTACTCTATGACATTATGGAAAGACTGGATTTAGAAATTCCTTTTTTAAAAGGTGTAATTTAAATTTACAGTTTAATTCTACGCTATAGTTTAAGACAATTGGATCCCCAGGGAATTCTCACCTTCTTTAAAATGAAATAGTGTTAATGCACACTAAATTGTTTAATAAAAATAAGGTTTTTCTTGGCTGTTTCAGCAGTATTTGCAACGAGGAGGGCTTGCACTGACCTTTTGAAAACCCTCAGAGAGCAAAAGGAATAAGGGCGGCTAAGAAAAAACAATTAATGAAGCTTGGTAAATGGAATTTCATACACACAATTGTAAAAAATACTGCCCTAGGAAAACAGATTTTTGAGGACAACCTGTCATCATTTGTAAAAATTTTTGACTTCTCTCACGTTCATAAAAACAGCATGTTTGTACATGTTTTAACATGCCACTACTGTACGGTTGAACATTTTACAATCAGAGAAAAATACTAAAAATAAAATTAAGGCATAGCTTCTACTTTGCAATAAAAAAGGCATTATGTGAACCTGCTTCCTAAATGTTCTACTCATATGTATCAGGTAAGATACAGTATATCAATCAAAGTTAAGGGGCTAAATGCAGCAAATAATGCAAGAAAACTCTGTTCTTCATATCAAAGTTACAGAGATTTGAGTGAGGTGGAGGATACAATTTTGAATGCTGACCTCATTGAAGGCAATTATTTCAGTGCCATTGATTTCTGTAAAGCCAAGAGTCTACTTTGAGGATGCCTGCAGAGGAAATCTGAAAATTCAGCTACACATAAAAACCTGTTACGGATACCGCATTTACTTGCACCTTGGAGGACCTTCAGCACATCAGCAACAAGAACATAGGGTCATTTCACAGTAATTCATTATGATTCTGTGAGATCCATCAACTGCCAAGAGCTATTGTTCTGGGAAAAACAGGAGGCAAAGTCCTCATTTTCATTCCATTATGGTCCTTCTGCACTGCTCAGTCAGTTCAAAAGGGCTGTAAGGCCAGGGAACTTGGTAACTGAGGATTATCTTTGCTGTAGGGGAACTCCTAGGTGTATCATTTGTAGATTTGCTCCTCAGACTTTCACATTTTCCGTAGTATAATTTTGTCATTCCTTCTTTAATTCCCTTTTTTTCTGAATCTTGTTTCTAAAAGTGAATCTCTCAAAACCTCATGAAGTCTTAACCATTATGTCCTTCTACATTTGATGTGTTTCCTAAAAGACAGTGCTTTACTTTGTTGGGGTATTTCAAAGCACACATATAATATTGCATATAATGCAATAATACAATATTTACAGATTTGATCACATTAATTTTTTGTGCTTATGGTTAAAATCTGTATAGGTATTTTAATAATAAAAATTAAAATATGAAAATATAAGCATATAATTTCAAGATAATAAGCTCTTTCTATGCTATATTAACAAAGAAGAAGCTTTTCTCCTATTTGGACATTGCTTGCTTGTTCTTATGCCAGCCTTTGAACAAATAGAAACAAAATCTGATACCTTCAAACAGACCCTGTCAAAGCTTGTCAAAATTAATGTCTATCTTTAGGTTTGGTTCATTGAACACTTAATGAAGACACTTAAGCTATAGTCATCTTACATGCTCTGGAGACAAGATATATTTCAACTACTTGTCTTGACTCCCTGTTTAAACATTTAATAGAAATTGGTACTTTTAGGATGGGATTCACTTGATTAATTTAGAAGGCCACTTTTGAATGTCTGCACATTCAAACTTTGGTATCTTAATGAGTCCTATAAATCTGGTCGGAAAAGTGCCTACTTCGCTGCATTATCTATCCAGCGAATATAAATAACTAGTTGTAGACGATTACAGAGTCCACATTTGACCAGGTGAATCCTATCCACTATGCCTGGAGTAACAGTTCAAGTTGGAAGTGAATTTGCAAATAACATTATTTATCGAGAGATGTCTTCAGGTCCTAGGAAAAGAGATATTAATTGCTGTGCAGACCAGATTTTCATGAAACTCCACCCTGATAGCTCAGGGCAAGTTTCAGTGTGTGGCACACCCTTCATCAGCGTAGCGTAAAACGTTTTGACAGATTCCATCATGAGAACCAGCATCAGAAGTGTTATTACTGAGAACTTCTGGGAGAGCTTTATATCCTATGCTCCTGTCAGTACTTTCCAGCAAATTCTTCAGGCTTACATCCAAGCAAGGAATGTGCCCTCCTACTACCATGGAATGATCTTCCACCCACCTGTTTTTAGTATTCACTATAATTCTTGTCCACTCACTATGAGTGATAAAAGAGACTTTTGCTTCTTTTCCAGTTCCATGAGCTGCTGAATCATAGTTTCTGCTAGGACCTCATCCAAAGCCTATTGAGATTAATTAAAAGATTTATCCATCCCCTAAATGAGCTTTGTTGCAGGCCTTGAGTTCAGTGATGCATAAGGCAACCGGCTAAGCTTTTGAAAAGACAGAATATTGTGCTGGAAGAGACTATAGTGATCTTCTAGTTCAAATTTCCACATAATATAGCTCTTCAGATTTCCCTGAATTTGCCTCATTTCATGGAAACACGCTTTGTTTGCACCACAATCTGGTTGAATGCCTGCTGAATACAGCTGAATGTCTGACCAGCCAAGTTCACTGTCTAATGCTAAAAGCAGGACAGGGCATTGACCATTCAAGTCCTTGCTGTCATAATTTTTATTAAGATTTTCCCCAGTACTTTAAGTATTGCAGTGCTTAGGTTTTTACATTTACCAAACAGTACTGTTTTCTACATGTGATATTAGAGAAAAGCAGACCTGCTGTGCATGTGTTTATTTCTAGCCAATCTTTATACAAATAGTAGTGCTTGCTAGGTGCTGTCATCCTTCTTACTTACCAAGGCAGAAGTTGCTTTCCAGACTCATTAAAGAACCATTCTGGCTCTCTGTATTTACTTAAACACATTTTTCCTTAGAGTATACCTAGGCTGCAATTCAAAGATGTGATTTCAGCTGATACTGATACATATATTTGGGCTAGACTTAAACAAAGGTGTATAGGAACAGACAACAGTATAGTTGTCAGCTGCCTGAGACCATAGCCAGTGCTGTAGATGACTTTTGCAGCCTTTACAGGCTCTGTTTCTAAGAGACCATGAAGGATTAGCAAAATTACGTTCCCGGGGAGCAGTGAAGGTGGTAAAAGTAGAATTTTCATTATGGTGACATATCACATATGGGTGTAAAACTTGAGTCTGGTAATGCTTGCTTAACTCTAAAACGTGCAAATTGAACACAGAGGGATTTTTCAGCTAGCTTCCCTGGTTGGCATGCCAAACACAACGACAACCTGTTTTACCTCCCAAATTGTGTCTCCAGAGTATCCACTTCACTGGCTTGGAGCAATTGAAGATTATTAAATCCTTTCATGCTAGGTTATACTCTTTCAAAATTATTCCTAATAGGCAGAAGTCAGGTCCAAAATAAATTTCCCTCACATGGTGATCTCAGTAAGTTGCTGTGCAGTTCCCTGCTTCCAGTTTTGTGCACAAATTAGTCTCTCAGGTGTTTGTCAGAGCCACTACTTAGCCCTGAGACACTGCCAAATGGTTGTTTCTATGGTCTTGAAAATGATGTCTATCCTGGCTAAGGTTTTTTGTTTAGTTTAACACAGATCTCCTAGCAGTTTAATAGGTCTGTTCTGGTGGACAGGTATTTTTTAGCTGAAGATGTTTTGTGCCCTGTAACAAAAGCTGGTGGGTATGCAAAAGCTTTTCAAATCTAGGCTCCCCTAAGTTTAAATTTGACCAGTTTAGCACAAACTGAAGTGCTGCTTGTTTTTGAGTTACCAGTCTGACCTAGATCAAACTAAACAGTGACATGTAACTGCATAACGAAACCCTAGTGTAGACAACCAAAAATGGAAATGAGCAGATTAACAGAGCGCTGGGGAATGTAACAGTCCTGTAATCAGTAAGGTTGCATGATAAATTATGCTTACCAGACACACAAGTCAAGTCCAACAGAACAAATAGTTTAACACTTATTGAGCGTGAATAGGATAGCGGCTTAGTCCAATTCTCTATAAGCTTATTTTCCAATTACTCCTGAGTAATTTTTATTCTCTGTGTGCAGAGGAATGTGCAGAGGAGCCTTGAGATACATGGTGTAGTTATAGCATACACTGGCTATAGGGCTGAAGTTGGCTTAAAATTTCCTTATTTCACCTCGTATCTGCTCACACTCCACAGTTTCCAATCTACATACTGTGCTGATAGCCACTTGTGGGGCTGTGTTGCAAATGGGGCCGCTGAAATGAGCTGCGTTAGAAGTAAACCTCTCTCTAGAAAAAGCTGTATGGCACAGGCTGCAGAGGAGGGCTGGGAAGGCTGTGGGCCGCAGAGCTGGGAGGAGCTGAGTGGAGAATGGGAGAGGGAGCTCCTGGGGCTGGCTTCCTCACGGGAACCATCACACAGTGTAACTACTCCCTGTCCAGGTACAGTACTGAGTGTCGTTTGGGCACCAAAGAAGGACCACATCTGATAAAAGAATGTAGGAGTTGAAGTGGTGTTTCGGGGAAATCACAACTTACGTTACAATGAAAATTAGCAGCTGCAGAGCACTTTGGAAAACCAAGACCTTGTTTAGAGTGACTCTTAAAATTATGGCTGAAGTGAGCTATTATGTGTTTAAGTTTTCTGCTAACTGGGAACTTTCTGAATCCTTATGTACCACATTTGATTCCTAAATGGTATGTTTAACCATGAAAACCCTCTACATGTACCTACAGCGTAGTATATCCTCTTTGGAAATGAAATGATGAAAAGCAGCTTTAAGTGTCTTCTGACAAGGCAGAGGGAATTACAGGGTGGTATAACTCCAGCAGAGGAAACTCCATGTTGGATTAGGAAGGGAATGAAGGGGGTATGTTCAGAGGACTCCAGGCTTCAGAGATCTCCAAGTAGTAGGATGGTCCTCCATTAATTTAACCTGTCTCTGAGTACATGGATATACCTGTAAGAAATGGAGCTTGCATGTTGTTATGGAATGGCATCTAACACTTAATTTCTGTTTATCCATTTCTTATCAGTGATAAAGCTATTCAAGATAGATGAAATCCTAATATTAATAATCCATTTCTTCTCTTACTTCCTGCTGCCAGATTCCTTTATTGGTATTTTTGTAGAAGAGATCAAATACATATACATATACCAAAGTATCTTTAAATAACAAGCCCTTAGGAAAAAAAAGGGAAGATGGAAGTCCACAATACTGTTGCACAACTGGCCAAAATCTGTGACATTTGGAAGCACTTTCACTAACAGACTTTTGGGCTACATCCATGCTAATGAATTAAACAGTGCCAGCAAATGTTCTTGGGACTGGAAGTTGATTGTTTCTACCCTCAAGGTGACCTTGGCATGGTTTTGCCCTGGGCAGCAAGTGCTCTCTTGAACAATTTGCGGTGCGGTTTGGGGGTTAGCATGGACCATACCCAATAGGAAGTTTGGATGTGGCCACCTTGTTTTGGAGACTAAGAGAGCTGATTAGTACTGACAGGTATGGTGGAGTACTGGTTGGGCTCAGTGCCAGAGACTGGAGAAATGTGTACTATGAGTAACTTTACCATCCGAGGCTGGGGTGCTTGGGATGCAGCAGTACTTGTAAGCACTTTTTCCCACCATCTCCAAGAAAAGGAGTGGCAGTGACTGTTCATTTTCCCTGCCTGTTTCTCACAGCAACGAGTTGAAGACTTACAAGTAACAACAGCAAACATCTCCCAAACTTTGCCTCATCATGCACCTTTTGCAGCTGAGGAGCTGCCAAGACTGACCTTCCAGGCATCAGCTGTGGTTGCTGTAATATCACCCCTTCCTTAGTCTACAGAGGTGGCACCCTCTCTCCTGTCATTACAAAGACTGGCGCTCCAAAAAGGGTCAGCAGAGGTATGAAAATGTACAACAGCGAATTTAAAAGATGTGACAAGACTGCATGACTGCCTGGGATACTGTCAGAGCACAGTGTTTACATACGTTTACTGTTCATATCTGATTTTCATAAGAACAAAACATGATGCTTCTATTCAGGGCTATAACTGACTGTATTTTGTCTGCGTAACACAATGCAGAAGATGCCAGCCCAGCACTTCTGAAGAGGCAGACTTCAAGAACTGGGTGGCATTTCTAAATGTATTAGACTTGTGCAGGGATGAAAGAATTCAGATGAATCAAAACATCGTTAGACGTGTCTAGTCTACACAGTTATAATGAACACGCTAAAGGAGCAGAATCTCACCCAAGCTGCTTCAGTGCACTTTTTGGACTCTGAAAGTGGGTTAAGATGCATATGCAGACATGACCTTATTTTGCAGATGTTGGGCACAGAGGACAGTCCAGACAGAGCTACATTACCAATCGGTTCACGTTTAAGTAGCTATGAGGCGCCTTGAATTTCTGCCAGCATCGTTCTCCCCGTTCAGTCCCAGGACCGTTCCCGACTTGCCTCCGAGCCCGAGCCCCGTGCCAGAGTGCATCGGCGGGCTCTCCAAGTCTCTCCAAGTCTCTGCAGCACAAAGCCTTATCGATAAACGGGCAGTTCCCGACAACAGACTGCCACTCGGCCCGGTGCTACAGGCAGAAAACGTTACTCTCGGTGTTTATTTTGTAAGATGTTGTGTTCGTCTGAGAATCCCACCCGCTCCCCAGCTGCATCTGCCCGAAGACGTGGGGTGCGAGGGCTGCGGGGAGCAGAAATGCACCCGTGGATGTGGATGTGTATATGCACGTATCTCGCTGCTTGGCTGCCTCCCCCGCTCCCCC
>NW_008795021.1:1903036-1904654 GCF_000699145.1 Aptenodytes forsteri | reverse complement strand
GGCAGCGGGGCGCTTCCCCGGGGGCGCCCCGGCGCCCGCCCGGCAGCCTGTCCGGAAAGCGGGCAGAGCAGCGCTGCCTCCTCTCCGTCCTGCGAACCCTGGGCGCGCTGGGTAGCGCCTGGAGAGTGAGCATCACCTCCAGCCTCCGCAGCGGAGTGCAACAGAAGAGCTTTGCAACGCGTATCGTACGTTATTATGTGGACGCTGTTACTTTTTTGTATTTCACTCCCTGGCCTTTCTCCCTCTGCCCGTTTGGATTTTCCAGACCTACGTTCCTGGTGGCAGTTCCCTGGAACATCAGGCCTGGAGCAAACGTGACTGTTGGGGTAGCTCTGCTGCCGGACAGCCCAGCACGGGTCACCGTAAAGGGAGAAGTGATCAGAGATAACAAGACCATCTTGAGCGGGGAAATGGTCTTTGAGAAAGGTAAGAGCATGGAGTTGGCCTGGAAGGATTTAGATTTGCCGTCTCCCACAAATATTTTGTTGCTCCCAAAATACACAGCTTCTAAATGGTACTAAAATAGGAACTTTATTTAACCAAGTAGGAGTCACTGATGGGAAAATAATCTTGTACTCCGCTGGCTCTGTGTGCAGGTGGGCGACTGAGCTGGATAGCGAGTGGTTGCATGGGTGTGCTAACTCATTGTAAACTCTGAAAATAATCAGATAGTAGCGAAGTGTGATGGATGTGGGGTTTCTGAGGAGCCAGGAAGTACTCTGGTCAATGTAATGGGGCCACTGAAGGAAGTAGAGGAAGAGGTGCTCACTGGTCGGCTTGTTAAGGCGCAACGTGGAAGCAAGTAGGATAATGGTAAGGGTGGAACAAACAACGTGATAAAGCATTTGGAGCTAACTGCTTCTCATGCCCTAAGAAAGGGAGGACCTGAGGAAGGTGGAGATGACTGTGTCAGACACCATTACTTGGAAGCTCTGTGCATTTGCGGAAACAGAAATTTTTAAGGATCAAGAACTGAATTGCGGGACAGGTTGAAGATAAGTAAACCTTAGAGCAGGCTGATTTAATGCATGCCCCCTGGGCAGCAGTAGAGGATGTGGTGGCAGTTCTGAGTAGTTGGAGAACTGAGATATCCTGGTCACTGCTCCTTTTCATAAAGGCCAGCTGGGAACAGAAGCATAGAGATGTCCTGCCTGAGATTTGCCCGTATGAGAAAGAAAATATTTTGTCTGGATAATCCAGCTTTCAAACTGCTCTTAGTATGAGGCAATATAAATGACACCCGAACTCTAGCTTTTTATTTGTCAAAAGTAGAGAGTCTGGGGGCAGTATGAGGTCCTAGAAAAATCTACCCTGCTATAATGCACTTTCTTCTTGTTGGTGTCAACTAACTTTTCTATTAATGTCATATAGTTAATGTAGATGCCTTAATTGGAAGCATCACACCTTCATTTCAAAGCCTTCATGAAAGCCCACCTCTCTTCACAACCTGTAGAGAAGACTGAGGCTTTGAATGTGATGGAGTGCATTTGACCAGATCAAAAAATTCACAGCCTCATGATGCAGAAAAGCGTATCTGTTCAAAACTCTTCTTGCTATTTCAAATATTCTGAAAAAGTTTTCCAGAACTATGCATTGGTATGTTTTACTTCAGGTTGGA
>NW_008795021.1:1861994-1901216 GCF_000699145.1 Aptenodytes forsteri | reverse complement strand
GTCCCCATCCCTGGAGGTATTTAAAAGACATGTAGATGAGGCGCTTAGGGACATGGTTTAGTGGGCATGGTGGTGTTGGGTCGATGATTGGACTCGATGATCTTAGAGGTCTTTTCCAACCTTAATGATTCTATGATTCTATGATTCTATGAGTTCAGTGAGCCTTGCATGAGTTTCAACCTGTCTATTGTTGTCCTTTCCAACATTAAAAAGCAGACAACCAACTGGTAATTCCAAGCATGTGAAAATATGTGGATTTCTCTATCTGCACAGCACACAGAACAATGCTTGACACTGGGAGTTGCTGAAGTTAGAGGGAATGGGGGGTGATCAGGAACAGGTATGACACTATCAGACTGGATACAGTGAGGGAAAAGGAGAAATGCTGTAGTGCATTACTTGAAGTGCATGGATTTATTGTTAATTTTTAATCTTTTTCCTGTCTTTTAAATATATATTTGAATTTTCCATGCTTTTTTACTTGATAAATGGAACAGCAAAAAAAAAAAAACCAACGTGCTGAGCATGCAGTGTATTTCCTCTTGCAAAAATCTTCAAATTTAGTACGTGGCCATCCATTCTTTACAGTCAAGTTATATAATTTGTTAGTCATTTGTTCTTTGTGAACAAACATGTAAGCAAAACTGTTATGGGCCTGGAGCAAGGGAACTGCCCTGTAACAGAGGATGTAGTGTTGAAGGCGTATACCTGAAGGTGCTACAGGAGTGGATCAGTTGTGAATAGAGTTACTCAGAGAGAAAGCAGTTTGTTAGAGAGAAAGCAGTTTGTCCGAATAAGATACTAAAGCTTTAAATTCTTCACTGAAGAACAAAACAGCCTTAAGATAAAATATGTAGTGATATTGTTGTAGCTGTGTTAGTCTAAGAATACCACTGAAGGAAGACTGGGGGAGGTTTTATTAGGCCAGCTGTTGCAGTTGCAGGAAAAAACCCAAACATATCTCCAGGCGCACAAAATCTTCTTTAAATGACATCATTGCTGCATATATTAGTGCCCAGAAAATGTTGCTTTATCTGTCACTTGGGCCCATTAGGTTACACAGAGTGGCTAATACAGTGGTATTACTGTTCCTCTGATGCGCAAGAGTTTGGTGACTTTTATTGCCATGTGTCTATGCAAAATAAGTATTAAGGGAGGCATGGTGTAGCTGAAGTTGTTGACTATGCTGAACATCCAGAAAGCTGGAACTGATCGCCTACCTTGGATAGGCTGCAAATTCAGTGGCACTGTTGCCTAAGCTGGCTCAATTATGCTTTGTATTTTGTATTTTTCCTTGAATGGTGACAGCAAAAGCAGGGCATTAACTGCTTTGAGAAACTGATCTGACTGAAAAATAAAGTTTTTATTTTGTTGAATATTTTTTTAGGCAGACAGGTTCCCTGGTTTGGTATGCAAACATTTGTGCTGATGGAACTGAGATGGGCACAGAGTTGGGAATTGGATGCTGGGGACAGAGGACAGGCTGAGGACACCATTTTTTAGTGCCATTTAATCTTGCGGGCCAAGTTCTGCTGAGTACCTAAGCGTAAGAGCTATTACATACCTGTCTGGCAAAGTGCATCTGCAGTTGCTTAAAGCTAAGGATGTGCTCTGGTTCTCCAGCATCAGTTCAGTATGGTATGTGTACTGGTCTAAATTTCTGAGTCAGCTCTGTAAAAGGATCTTGTTGAATTAGAGGCACAGTTATTTTTTCTTTATATAATATAACTCTTGCTTTATATAAGAAATAGAGTACTTGCCCTCTGATGGTTGATGAAACATTCAGTTTTTATGTTACTGGAAGTGGAATTTTGAGATCTGAGTGATTCTTGGGAAATTGTCCATTAGAGAAAGGCTTTAGCAGTGGATGTTGGTTCACATCTTTATTGTGCTTTTCATACAACAAAGGGAAAAGAAATATATTTATTAATAAGTGGCTAGTTTGTATTCTTTGGAGTGAGGAAGAAAGTGTGCATGCACATGCATTTAAAGAAGCGCTGATATTTTGAGCTTGGCTCAATATTCCAGAATCCAAATGTACTGTTGCAAGGGAGATAAACTGTTTAAGACCAATGTTTTGGTACAGAAATTAATTAGATTAAATGTAGTTAAAACAGACCAACTGAATGTCTGCAAACAGGATGTTGCTGCTACAGGTAAACTTTGTGTGAGCAAGCACAACCAAAAAAAAAAAGTCAGTGTGTCAGCAGGAGAGAATAGGTCTCCAATGTCTACAGCGGACTCCAGAAAAACACAAAGCACTAACTAAAGCTGTTTCTTTGCACCGTATCAAGCCTTGACACATTTTCTGTGGAGATGCAGTATCAGAAAGATCCTCGCCCTGGTTGAAAATGACTGCAGAAGATAATGTCTTATGTGCAATTTGAGCTGTTGGGTTTTCTGGGACAACAACAAAAAAATGATGGGAATAACAGACAGGCAAGTTAAGTTTTATGCATGAATGGCTTGATTTTCAGTGATTACAGTGAAGGGTGACTCTTGCCATGCATATTTATCCAGTCATTGATCAGGAAAGATGTAGTTTGAATTGGCAAGAAGTGTTGTCTTACAGGGTTTGCTACCCAGACACTGCAGTGTGTGTTAGTGTATGAGAAACCTTATACCTTAATTGCGAGAGCTTCTGAAAAGTCTGTTTTCCTTGTTGGTGCTAGAATGATTTGGAAAGAGTAAGTAGCATGTAAGTTGAAAAAACAAATTAGTTTTAAGAAAAGCTTTCATGTGTAATGAGGTGTCATCTTTTACCCGACTCTGTGAATGTTTTTAATTCTTAAGAATAAGACTTAGTTAGAGCTTCTGGTATTTAAGGCACAACATAATGTATTTAAGGCATGGTGAGTGAGAACTACTTTGTGAACTGAAGAATCTGGTTTACAATAGCATGCGTAGTTTGGGTTCCCTGTAAATTACTTGTATGCGTTAATTAATTTGCATTGCTTTTCTGTACTTCTAGAGAGGAGTAAAAGTACTTGTTAACAGAGGTTACTGAGCTACAGTGTGGTAAATACTCAGCTAGGATTTACAAAACATGATAGAGTTTGTGAGAACATCTGTCAAGCTCAGACATGTAGTGATCATCCATATAGACAATGGAAAATCTGCTTTTACCAGAAGGCATGTTTTGCATACTTAATAATATGGTTCTGACCATGTTAGTACGTGAAACAGTGAAAAACACTAGGAATAGTAAGTTGTAAAGTAACAGCTAAATGGGAATGAATGGCCTAAGTATGCCAGTCCCTTTTGTTAATCTTGAGTTGCCTCTGCACCTTATTTCAGAATAAAATGACTGACTCATTGGTGACCACAAAATCTATGCTGAAAATCTGTGGGGTAAAGGGTTTTGCGGCAGTTCAGTGGGACAGTTCCTTTCTGCCTAACTCTGCATCAATGCCTAAAAAGCCAAACAGCGAGAGAGCAGGAGTCCCATGATTTTGCATCCATAACCTCCACCTCCAAGCATATGTGTAACAGTGCCTCATGAAAAATAAGTTGTCAAATAGTCAGCACATACAGATAACCTATGCAAAATCAGAATGAAGGAAAAATTTTGGGGAAGGAGATGTTGGGGCTGGATCCAGAGACAAGGGAGCTAGTAGAGAAGAGGGCACTCTCTAATGGGCTTTTGTATTGCTGGAGTACATATAAGAAAAAAAAAACAGGTTTCTGTGCCTGTTGTTGAATCCATCCTGCTAACAGGCCCGTTAAGTAGTTTGCAGAAAAATGGAAGTAGCAAACCCATCCAGTACTTGAGCTTTATCTTATTGATTGGATGCTGTTTGAGATTTGAGGGAGAGAGTCCTGTTGCTCAAGGCTTACGTGTTTGTACGTGAGGTCGTTCTGGTCACCATTTTCTTCACTGATATCCAGCCAAGGAGAGTGTGGCAGATCGAGCGCTACAGGCTGTTTCACAGTACCTTGAGAAGGGTGGAATAATTCACTCATAGCAGAAATGGTGGCAGTGGGGCAACTCTTACAGAGGAGGGAATATTACATGTGCCAGTGTGGGGTTCCCTGTTGCTACTGTGAAATGGAGGGGCTTTGCAGCTTTTAGGAAAGGGAGGAGAGAGAAAAACGAAGTAAAGGCTGTGAATCTGTGTGTGTGTGTGTGTGTGTAAAGTGATGCCAATAAACAACAGGAATTGGGAGGTAAGATGCTATCAGAAACAACAAGGAAGGGAAGCAAAGGGAGAGAGCTTTTGAAGGATTCATATTAAAGGGATAAGTACACATTACCCTAACATAGCAGAAGGGTAAGAAATAAAGTAACTAAACACAATCTTATAACTGGCCAAAAAACAACAGAAAAAAGGAAAACTGTGTGTATAAACTGAAAATGAGATCAGATTACATCGAGCTTAAAGGAGTTGCATGGGTAAGAAAGGACAAAACTGGAAAGGCCAAACTGTGAGTAGGAAAGAATGTGAAGGATAATAAGGCAGAATTTTTAAATATCATATTGGTAGCAAGAAAGCTAGAAAAGGATGTGGCTTGCTACTCACTCTGAGAAGGGCATTGGTCAGTGATGCTGAGAGTCAGTAAGTATTCAGTCTTCACTAAGAGGATCAACTAACTGCCATGGAAAAAGGTTAAGAGTTAAGGCAACGAAAGGGGAGGAATAGGTTAAAGACTACTTTGGCAAAGTAGATGTTTAGGCCTGACAAAATTGCCTGTAGCATAATTAGGGAATTGATTGAAATAATTTTAAAACTGCTAGTGAAGTTTTGAAAGCATGAGTGAAGAAGAGAGTTTCCGGAAGATTGAAAACCTGCAAATAAAACGTGTTCCACCATAGGCTGGCAGGGGTTGTAGGTGAAGAAGAAGTGGGATATTGTTATATTTTGACTTTAGTAAGGCTTTTGTTAGTCTGGCGCAGCAATCTGACAAGTCAGCTGGGGAAGTGGGGACAGCATGGAACTCATTAAATACATTTGTGGCTGGATGGAAAATAATATTCACAAAGTAGGTCTAAGTGGTTCACTCTTAAACTGGAAATGGGTTGCCCCATTGTATTGTTCAGTATGATTGACATGGATGAAAAAGGGTTGGATTAGTGAAGGGGTGGCAAGGATGCTGGGAGGAAGGATTAGATTTTGAACTCATTTTGGCAATACAGGAAATGATTAGGGGAAAAATGAGTGTGATTCACTAGGGCAACTGCATAATTCTGCTCTTGTTGAGGAATAAAAGAGCGTGCGTTTACTGGATGGGGAACAAGCTGAGGCAGCAGTCCTGCAGAAAAGGGTGTGTGTGGCGGGAGTGGGTGGTGGTTTAAAGGTACCAAAAGGTGAAAGCTTGTAAGTAATACTGTGGTGCTCAAAAAAGAAGGCAAACGCTGTACTCAAATGTATACACAGAAATGTTTTCTGTAAGCTATCAGAAAGTATTCTAGTAATCTTCACAGCTCTAATTAGGCGTCCTGGGGAATGCTGTGCCTGATTTGGGGCATTCCTCTTGGAGGCTGTGAACTAACTGGGGAAATTCCAGGGAGAGCAGAGGGAAAGATTGGAGATCTGTTAGGAGACAAGTTCAAACCAGACAGAAGAAGGTGGGCCTTCACATGTGATGGAAATAAATTGTGGAACTCCGTGTCCCAGGTGTGGTGGATTGAAAATGTGATTGCACAAATTCATGAGACAAAAGTCTATCAAGGGCTGGTCCAGTATAAAGACACTAATTTTGGCTTTTCAACTCCAAGCCTCTGATTGCATAGGCTGGGAAGAGTATCCAAGGAAAGGTCACTGTGTACTTGTTCTGTTTTTACGCTGTTCAGATGTCTGTCCTTGACCATTGCTGGAGATGGGACCTTGGGCTAAAGAGACTTTTGGTTTGATCCTGGGAGAATCTTCTACATTCTGGAAAGCATTTGAGGAGAGATGGGAGGAATTGGGGTGAAGTGTCAGGAGAAGTGTGCTATGTACCTGGTTATTACCCTTTAGGTACATAAAAGGTAGCTTTAAAGAGAAAGGGGTGGGAGCTAACAGTGGATCTCCAGATGGATCTAGCGTGATGTCCTTAGTGGTGTCTAATTAGAAAGACATCCAAGCTGGAGTGTTGAGGGTTCTAGAAGTACCTGCAGAGGCAGGAAGCAATTGGGAAATTCATGGGTCTCCAGTCATACACAGGTGACTTCTCTTTTCATGAGACTCTTAAAACTATCTGCACTGGCGGTGTTGCTGGTTCCCATGCTCTGCTATCCCTGACTACTTATTTGTGAAGGCAGAGTTGAGATCCTGTTTGCAGAGGTTGAATAGCCCATGGCAAGAGATGATGCTGGTTCACCTAGATTCACTGCAGTCCAAATAAGTATGCGCAGAAAACATGGCCAGAGTGACAGACCCCTTCTCCCACACTTCTCCAGCTTCCCGGAGGTGTAGCTGTGAGGTCCAGGTGCTTATTTTGTATGGTTAGGGATTTATATTGCCTTTATTTACCAATGAAAGAAGTCTCTGGTAATACTTTTATATATCTAAATAATTTTGTGATCTCAGAAAAGTTATGTGGCTTTGTCATCACAGACTCTGAATGCATTCCAGAAAATGGAAGAAAACCAATATGAAAACAAACCTTCCTCTTTCACTCCCTCTAAGAGGAAACTTAAATAGTTCCTGAATGTTTTATTTGCAACGAATGAGTTTGAGAGGTGACCTGACTTTGGAATTTTGCTCCAGTTGCAGCAATTGATGTGATGAGGATGGTATTAATACCACCAAATCTCTGGCATAGACAGGTGTAGCCACATTTTGTCCTAGTATGATTTCCCTATGTTTTAAGTCGGAATAAAAACTGCAGCTGTTTTAAATTGCAGTAATAGTGGCTTTGTCTGTGTTTGTTTTATGGACATCAGAATGGATAATAATGATGGCCAGTAATGCCTTGAAAGCAGGATGTGCAGATGCCTGTGAGTTTGTGTGTTTATTTATAGTCACCGAGGGAAAACTAAGTGAATGAAATGAATTTCCCATTTAGTTGTGTAAAAGGCTTAAGTCTGAGATTATTCTGAATTATCTGCATAGTTTCATAGACTGGATCTGACGTCAAGAAAGTTTTCTCTGTAGCATTCAAAACTTGTCTTGCTAACAGCTGTAAATTTATAATTCATAGGAATATACTTGCTTGAGTATGGTAGGCGGTGATAATGTCAAGTGCATGAGAAAAAGTCCATGGAGCGCTCTTAAAGGCTGGTCTCGGGAAAAAGTTGAAAAGAGCCTGTACTTGTGTTTGAGCATCTGGGATGGTAGCTGCTGGATAGCCGTCAGAAGGTCTCTGATTAAGGAGATGATTTAGTTTTAGAAATATGAAGCCGTTTTGTTTTCCTACCCGGCATGCAGTGTCTCAGATAAACCACAGAGCATTTTAAGGATTGTGTTCTTGCAGCTGGCCGGTCCCTGACCACTCAGCTGAAAGTGGTAATAATAGTGTAATCCATAGAGCTGGTTGTTTTACTTTAGAAGACTGAGTGGAGAATTAAATGTCTTAATTATGACCTAAGTCTAAAAAGAAATTAGAAGGGCCAATCTGCGGGAAACTTGGTGCTTGCTTGTGGAAGGGATCGTGGATGCGGCAGGGCAAGGGAAGGGTCACCCAGCATCAGTAGTGTCTGTCTGTCTGTCTGTCTGTGGGAGTGGGAGATAGTGGTTTTCGTCAGGGGTGGATCTGGCAGTGCTGGTGAGAGAAGAAGGGCTGAACCAGTAAAAGGGACAAGCAGGGAGGTACCACGACTCCTTTGCCATGTGAAGTAGAAAGACACAGGGAGTACCATGGTGAGGGGGCAGAGGAGAGGAAGGACAGCACCGCTTCTCTTCATACCTTCTGGTAAATCTGTATCTATTCTGTCCTGGTCATGACTGTTTCTGGTTGTGCTTTCTACGGTTGGGTTTCCACCACTCTTCTGATCGTGGAGTAAAAGCAGATTGGGGAAAAACCTTTGGATTTAGCTGGAGAAGGTTTTTTTTGTCATGAATTGTCCTGGTTGGCAGGAAAATATGCCTACACTCTGCATTGCAGACTGAAGCTAGAACTTGCTAGGGACTGCAGAGTTTGGTAAAACGTGGCTTTAATCGCAAAAACGTCTGTGCATGTTGCCTTTCTCCTGTCCTCTAGAGCTGCGGTGCCCTGTCTCTTGACTGCACCCTCAGGTGATAAATTCTGGTCCAGTTCAGATTATTCCTCCTGTTCCTTTACGCCTTTCTCCATAGGCAGCACTGCCACCCTGCCTCCCTCTCTCCCTTTATAATTTCTGAGTGCTTTTAGCCTCCAGCATTGCAAAAAGGACTGAAAAGGATAAGGGGTGGTGGAAATAGGGAGTAGGGTAATGAGTGGCTGTGGAGGGAAGTGTATGTAGTACTGGCAGGCAGGAAGGGTTTAGGAGGCTTTGTGGAGCAAGTATATACCCCTTTGCTACAGGCCTGTTGGCTTCATTTGACTTTGGATGTCAGCCCATATACTGACGTCCACTAGCAATCCCTATTGCATGCGTTTGAGTGCTGTATTGCCCCACCTTCTATCATCTGGCCCAAATTTAGCCATAACTTAACAGCAGTGGCTCACACTATGTATTTTAGGCTACTTGAGTAACTAACCAGTACTAATTTGGATGCTAATTTTAGGATAATAGTTAAGGGGTATAACACATTTAAAGAAAACTGTGAACTCGACAGATTTGCAGGCCTTCATTTATGAAGAAAAAGTATTTTTCACTCCCTGGATAGTTTAGGCTTTGGTATTTATGCTTCCTTTTTTTTTTTTTTTTGAAAACACAGAAATAGTATATATTTTGGATAGGAAGAAAAATCTGGAAGGACATTGAAGAACATTATTTTTTTTCTCTGCTGTGAGAAATAGACTCCACAGTAGAAAAAATTCCATTTACCACTGCAAAGAAAATGCTTTTCTGTAAACATCTCCTAAGCATGGATATGTGAACACAGCTGCCAGAAGAAAGTCGTGGCATCATTTCAGTAAATCAATCTGAAGTGATTCCAGTTATATTTTTCTGTTTTCACACAGGACTAAGAATGAATGAGGATGTAGGTAGAAAAGGTTAAGTTACAAAATCTGTTTGTAGCGATACCTGCCACATGAACTAGAATATAGAGTCAAGACCTGAGTTTGTGTAAATTAGTTAGAGGCTGAAGTGCTGCTGTACTGATTTACATTGGCACAAGCTCTAGTTCACTGTGCCAAGCCATACAGTCATTTTTCTGGAATCTCTGTCCTTTTTGGGGAGTGGAAGCTGAAACATTTATGTCTAGTCCTAGTGCTGGTGGTGTCAGCTCAAGAAGGGGTAGCGTAAGTTTCTGGGTTTGGGTCAGGCCTATGCAATGGGAAGAATGTAAGATGCCATCGTTTATGCAGCTCTCCATCAGTCTAAAAAAACATGCATGTATTTGGCTCTGTAGAATTTTTTCCTATTTGCTTTGCTGATAGCAAGACTATTAGACCTCCAAAAAATGGCATGGTGGCAAGATACATTAAAAAGATGACTTAATTTCCCACTGCTGTCTATACTGGTGACATGTCACTACCACACTGCCTTTGGTTCCTCTTCTGCTGGACTGTCCTAAATGCCAAGGATTCTGAGGAAAAGGAGGCAGGACAATGTGGCGTTTGTTTCCACAGTATTTCCAAGTATTTCCTCAATGCAGTATTTCTTGAATGAATACAGTACAAGCTTCAGGAATTCTGTGAGAGAAATGATTTTGCGAATGAGGAGGAAGGATATTTTTTCTTGAAGGATCATGTGACTTCTGTGAGGATTTTTTAGTTGTTTGTTTTTTAACTTTCCTCAAGATTAGTCTGGAACGGCCCACTGAATTTTTCCTGCCTCCCCCTGCAGCTAGGGCATGGCTCCCAGCTGGGAGTTTTCTTTAACTAATCCCTTGTGGTAGCAGGGACCTGTGCTCTCGCCTGGTCTTTCCCCTCCGTGGACTGTTGCAGTCATGCCCGGTAGTCCATTGCTGTGGAGAGCAGACATGACAAGTCAGGAGGAAGCGTTCTGTGGTCTGTGATGCTTGGTGCAGGTGGCGTAGCTGTTCTGGGCTCCTTTCTAAACCTGCTTCTACTGCCTGGAGTTAGTTACCCGTAATCGTTGGGAGCAGTATTTAATAACTGAAGGGATCCCTTGCAGGGATGTGCTGAAGGAGGGTGACAACTGTTGCCATTTCTGGGGACAGTAGACTTGACTGATGTCATGTGGAAGTGTTAAAGTGTTAAACACTGCATGTGGGTAAAAGTGCCCAGCTGCATGACAGCAGAGCTTCCAGCAGAGCAGTGCCATGCGCTAGCTGTTGGACCATGGTTAACTCCTTATAAACCTGAGATTGCTGTATGATTAATTATAACTTTAATTCATCAAGTGGACAGAAAAGCATGGTGAATTTCAGCAATTCAGCATTGGCATAAAGGAAATATTTTGCCTACGGCTCTCGCTTGAGCACATCCAAAGCCATCCCTGGGTGTAGCTGAGCAGAGCTCCAGGGGATTGATTGCAGCTTGGTAGTCTCTGAGAACATGGGAAAATCTTGCATGACAGGGAAATTCATTGCAATGCCAAAGAGTTTCGGATCTGCCCAGGCTGCTCAGTTCCTAACAAAATAATTACGTAGTGACATGAATTGGAAGATTACCTCATGCCCCGGAGCCTCCTTTATGGTTTTCACTGGCTGGGAATGAGATGGCGCTCTGGGCTTTATCAAGGCAGCCAGGGAGGCTGTAGCTCCCTAACACCGCTTCAGAAGGTAAATGCTTTCTGAGTTGCACAAAGGAGAAGTGACTATGATTTAAATCTCCCTCCAACTGCTTCCCCCTCTGCATCATGGCAATATCAGGCTCAGACCTGATGTTAGGTCTCCCCGTCCTGGGGACATGGAAGAAACCCAGTATTTCTACCTTAAGATTTCTGTCTTTTGCATGCCAGTTGTTCTTAAAATAGGTGGAGGCAAGCAGGCACTGCCCTGATGAGAAAGCTGCAAAATACCTGCCCTGTTATGCGAAAGGTTGCTTTGAAAGCTGTTAGATGCTGCGCAGGGTGGTGTGTAGCAGTCCCCTTCAGTGCTCTGCCCTTGCGGTGCGTGTGTACTAATGTGTTTGCATTGGCGTGGGTAAAGATGGAAATAGAAACCCCGTGGTGTGGGCTATGGTATGAATATCAGATTTGTGCTTGGTGTTTCCCAACGTACTGAAGTCACTGCTATAGCCGTGTTGGATAGATTAGAGCTAGTGTAGCCGTACTTACCATGTGCATATTCACTCAGATGTGTGTGGTAAATAAAACTAAGTTCCTGTTCCTTGTTAATAACCAATTATCAGCAATGACAAAGGTTTTTTTTTTTCTGCTGACACAGTGTCATGGGTTTTGGTCGTAAAAAACCCAGCTTTAGCACAGCCTTATTTCACAGAGGGATGGGAAGTAGAGAAGGGTTAGGCTTTTAGTATACAACTGAGAGAAATTTCAGGAGGTAGCTTTATACCTTCTCTGTTGTTGCTAGTTACCCTACATCCAGCCTCCTTTACTGGTGAAATATCATAATCCCTTAAAAAAAATTCTTCCTAGTTAACAGTAACTCCATCTCTCCTGAGTTAGGAAGACATAAGTTTCCTTTAGCTAAAATGATGTCTCTTTTAGTGAGATTGTTTGGGCATGGAGTTGTTGGGGTAGATGTTGGGAATAAACATGTCAGCGAGTCGAGAGGGGTTTACATTGCCTAAAAATTGGGTACTCTGCAGGACTGTGTAATTCCTCTCCTGTAGCTGGCGGTTGTCCTGTAACCCTGTGTGCCAAGCAAGCTTGGCCGAGCCTGGGGCTCCCTGCCACCGTGCAGTGGGGCAGGGTGCCCTCTCCACTGGCTACTGAGAAAAGAAGTCTGTATTTTTTGCCTGAGACTCCTGGCTGGAAAACCTCAAAGGCCGGTGGAGTTGCTCAGAGTCAACGACTTCATGGGCTGTTTCTCAAGTGAAGAGGAGAGCGGGATGATAGGAAAAAAATTGTGGCTTTAACGGTAGCATAAACATGTTGTGGAAAGAACTGTGTTGCTTAGGGCCCGATGCCACCCATCCCCGTTAAGCTTTTGAATACCAGAATGAAGTACTGGAGTGTGCTACCCACAAACTTCATTTGTGGGATGTGAGTCATTTGGTTTAACCCAGGTTATAATTTGAATAAATGGTACATACTGGACGGGACTTTTCTTTAGCACTCTGGCAGCAGCCAGGACAACTTGTGTTCAGTCCATTGAGACTTCCTTCTGTTTGCCACTGTCAAAGGAAAGAATTCCTTGACTTTTAAAATTAACATTTATTTGAGTTCAAAGGTCAAGTGATTGCTTTGGCTTGGCATGCTTTTATGTCCAGGATCAAGAAGGACATAAATTAGATAAATTAATTACATTTTTTTTGCTTACTCGATGAAACAAGTGAGTAAAAGACAGGTATAAACCCATTGCTTTTTAGGAGATATAAAAAGGTCTACCTGAATGGAATCAGCAAGAGAAAATATGAGTCAACTTGAGTCAGCAGTGTGCCCTGGCAGCCAAGAGGGCAAACCGCATCCTGGGGTGCATCAAACACAGTATAACCAGCCGGTCAAGAGAGGTGATTATCCCGCTGTATACAGCATTGGTGCGGCCTCCCCTTGAGTACTGCGTGCAGTTCTGGGCCCCACAATTTAAGAAGGATGTGAAGGTCCTTGAACACGTCCAGAGGAGGGCAAGAAAGCTGGTGACAGGGCTGGAAGGAATGTCCTATGAGGAGTGGCTAAGGACGTTGGGTTTGTCTAGTTTGGAGAAAAGTAGGCTGAGGGGCGACCTCATTGCTCTCTACAGCTTCCTGAGGAGGGGAAGTGGAGGGGGAGGTGCTCATCTCTTCTCCCTGGTATCCAGTGACAGGATGCCTGGGAATGGTTCAAAGCTGTGCCGGGGAGGTTTAGACTGGACATTAGGAAGCTTTTCTTTACCGAGAGGGTGGTCAAACACTGAACCAGGCTTCCTAGAGAGGTGGTCAATGCCTCAAGCCTGTCAGTGTTTAAGAGGCATTTGGACAATGCCCTCAATAACATGCTTTAACTTGGTCAGCCCTGAAGTGGTCAGGCAGTTGGATTAGATGATCGTTGTAGGTCCCTTCCAACTGAAATATTCTATTCTATTCTATTCTATTCTAAAATACATTACATAATTAAAATAAAAGCTGTGGCACTAATGGCTCTATGATGTAATGATATCCAGCAGCTTAACAGCACATTTATTTGGATTCTAAAAATATTTGAGGCCACATTATCTAAAATAGTTAAAATAATAAGTTATATTAACCCACATACATTAGTATGTTGGTTACTTATTCCCATGGCGATGTAATGCAGTGAGGATGGTTCATTCTGGGTGCTCCTTTGCTTAAGGGGGGTAAATCCTGTGCATGGTTTTGAAAATTTTAGCCTTTATCTGAGCTGCAGAATCAATGGAAAATAATAACTCGGGTGGAGTAGGAGATTGAATAGATTGTAAAGGTGTTTCAATCTATGTGAATGTAAAGGAAAATATTCAAGTGGAGAACATGGATGTCAGCCCCCACCAAACAGAGAAGTAATGTTGCTGTAGACTGGAGTTCATACTTTTGCAGCCCTGCAAAAGGTATTGCACAGCTTCCATCAACCATGTAAGGGAGGAAGGGGTGGAGTGGATGTATCTGGCGAAGAGGAAGCTGAGAGACGGTGCCCAGTGGAGAAGCAGCTTTAGGTTGTCGTAGAGGTAATGGCTCGACATAGACATACTGCCACACTGCTGACTTTGTTTCATAGCAGTGAAACCACCAGGTAGGAGGTTACTGCTAGAGGGAATGGCCAGGATTAAGGCAGTTTTTTGCTGTTTTGCCTTTCTCTAATAACGTGTAGTTTAAAGTCTTTTCCTTTTTTATTCCTTCTAGAAAAGTTATTAATCTTGATAAAAATGACTACAAAAAGTAGTCGCTTACTGAACTGCAGAGGAGGTTAATAAAAAATATCCTCAGTTTCTCTTACATGTGAAGGAGTTGCAGAATCAACTTGTTTGCAGAAGCAGAGGGATGCTTTGGTCTTAGGGCAGTGGTACCCGAGAGGGGATCATTCTCAAGGACAGCAGTGCCAACCCATACCCTCCTTGTTCAGGTAGCTCCCAGCTGGGACACCGTTGGCACCCTCAGACCATTATTTAAGTGGAGCACTGCATGTCAGTTTTTCTGGGCTGTTCTGCTCTGGCTGGTTCTTTTAGCAGATTTGGAATGGTAGTGATTGTTAGGGAGTTGCTGAATCTGGTAGATGGGGGGGGGGAATTGTGTCTTTGACTGGGGTGTTGGGGTTCCCCCCTGCTGGTGTGCCTCTGGGCTTGTGGCAATGGGTGTGTGGTGGGCTGAGTGCTCCCCTGGGATGGGGCTGGGTATTGTTGGGGTTCCCCCACCTGCTGTCCTTCCTTTGTGCTCCTTCATGTGTCTGTGGAGATGAGCTGCTTATCCCATAACCTAATGGTGGCTGACAGTGGCCTTGACAGGACTTGGGAGGAATAAATGTGGGGAATGAGATGTTGAATGAAGTATGACACAGTATGTCAATACTGACTAATGCCGCAGTTGCTCCAGGCTGTATATTTTTTAGTTTCATGTCCAGACGGTGTTTGGCAGCAATCAGCTGGCCATTGCTCACGGTCCATGTGCCCTGAGCTCCAGAGTAGCCGCATCAAGGGAATTCGGTTGTCCGATGGGGATTACGGGCAGTGTAGGAATGGGGGAGGAGCACTGCTCTTCTAAATAACCTGATAATGTTGATGTTTTGGTAAGTTTTTATAAGGTTTCTGACAGTGTGGTATTTCTTCTTTTTTATTCAGATTCCTTTGGGACTCTTGTTCTTCCAGTAGTAAGTATTTCTTTCCTTTCCTCCTTCCTCAGAAAACGTTGACTCTGTAACTTTTCATCAGTTGGTATTGATGCGATGATGTATTCTGTGTGTGATCCTAGCTATTTTCACATTCTCAGGTGTGTGTATTTACTGAGTCCTCCTGAGAAACTCCCTACATCTCATCTCACCTGCCTTCTATACTATCAAAAAAACTTCACGACTTTCCCAAGGATCTTTAGATTTACAAGAATTTTCAGGGGAGGTCAGGACTGTCTGTAACCGAGGCTCTGGTCAATCTACATAAGTTCAGACAATTTCACGTATGCTTTCTGGCAAAAGAGCATACCTCCACAGGCAGCTGCCACTCAGGTTCTTAATGAAATACAGTTTTGAATTTTCTTTCCTAAGACTCATTTATTGGCCCAGCCATCACTCTTGGTATCGAAAAAAATGCCTTGAACTTTATGGTTTAGGAGATGGAAACAAAAACAGAGGTGTGAAAGATGTTCCTGTCTGAGTAGATAGAGGAGAGCTGAAATAATTCAGAGCCGTTACAGCATCCTCCTTTGCCCGTTTAGTAATACTGCATCATAATGCCGTGTACTGTAAAGTGGCTCCTGTTTTCTACTGAGAGAGGTAGCTGCATTTCAGTGATGCATGAAGTAATTAATCTATGTAGCTTATAAAGCCAAGGAGTTTTCAGATCAAGTGCTCTGCAGCTTGTTAGAAGTAATTACAGGATTTGGGAGCTGATTTCCAGGATCAGCACAAGCTATCATAAAACTTGAACACAGAACTTTGCTTTGTGGGTTTTTTGACTGGCTGATACTACATCTCTATTTCAGACACACCATGAGGGCTAATTAGAGCTGAAAGAATTGTGCAAAGCAATAACTGAGAAATATTAAAATAAAAATGTATTTATACACAGTCTTCTTAAGGATTTGGAAATGCACGTTCAGTGAAAGTACATAATAAGCTAACTTGTCAACAAAAATGTATAATATCGAATTGTGAGTTGAGTATGAATCCTGAATTTACAATCTTGGATGTTCATCTTGAAAACCCAATCTAAAGAATTATGTATTTGTGTCAGGAAAAAAGTTTTAGCAAAGTCTTTATTTTTTTAAACATCTGTAAGTCTGACTATCCCTAAATCCAGTGGGTTTGAATTCTAATCTCAAATAAACTGTATATCTGATGAAATAATCTGGAAATGTTTGATAGATGCGTAATCAATGACAATGAGCAGCTCAACATTATGAAGACTACTAGGTTGAAATGCATCTCTATGAACTGTAAATTAGCAAACGTAGAAAATTCAGTTTAAAAAAAAAGGATTAAATTAACAAGTTCCTTAATATAATCTGGCCAGGTCTTAAAGTGTTCAAGCACCTAAAACTACGCGAGGTGAATTCCTCCCTCTGTCGCCACTATCTGAAGTGATGAAAACTGACTCATTTTTTAATAGTAAGATGTTTTTTTCATTCGGGTAGCCACAGTAGACTTGTTTTGCTCAAAGTGTAGTTGGCTGGTAGCAGAAGGTGGATAATGAGTTTCTGGTTTCAGCCGTCATCTTTTCCAGAGGAAACAGTAGCTTCCTTGTCTGAGGTGCTTGTGATGGTGGCTGGTGTGGTCAGAAGTACGTGAGATGGCTTTTTTCTCTCTTACGTTAGGAATGCCAAAATGGGGATAGTAATACCATTCACTTGGGGGATGTATTGACTAAGATAAAGTATTTTCTCAGCAAGTTCCTACTACCTACTGTTAAAAGCTGCCTTGCTCATATTTGGGTTGAGAAACAACTCTTTAGAGAAGAAGTTGGTGGGGCTGAGGTAAATAGTTACCATTATTTTAGCAGTGACCTTCTGGAAGTGTTGTATTAGTGCAGTTTCTGTTAGCATAGATGTGTGAACCAGAAGGTGGGTTACTTTGCACCTCAGCTGTCCTAATACACTGCCATGGCAATGCAAAATTCATTGCCTCTGGCTTTTACATCAAGAAAGGTACAACAGGCAGTTTTGTCACCATGTTGCAGGAAGGAAAGATCTTTTGAAATATAAAAAGTACAAAAATTAAGGGAGCAATCCATGCTATCCGTCATTATTCATGGTAAGAAAAAGATACAGAAAAATATATGAGGTCTCTAAATGGCATTTACAAACTTTTAAAGAAGAAATCAAAGGCGATCCTTGCAAGTGTGTTAAAATAATGCTGTAAGAGCACAATTCACTGCTATGGTGAGACAAAACAAGCTTATTTTCCCCCCATTTTAATTTTGAATGTTTATAATGTTTCCTAGACTTCTTATAGGGAATCCTGTCTGCTTTTTAGGGGGTACACCTTTTTTAATAAATGATAATATTCATAAATGAATTAATTTTGAGGTAATATTTGACAGATGCAGTAACTAAGGCTGTTCCTCCTATTTAATACATTCCAGAATACTTGGCATGGAAGTCGGAGAGTGTTGAAATATGTGAATCATATGTTCTTGGCAATGTGTATACAAAAACCTGCAGCTGAAGAAAATGCAGGATCTGTTTGTGTGGTGCTTTGCACCTAAAATTTAGTTATGTAAGTCCAGATTTTAAAGGGGGAATCTCTTCTTCCTGTGTCATCATACACCTGCTCATGGGTGAAAAAGAGAGCCTGTTTATTTTTCTCCTTCCTGATTTTTTTTTTCCTGGCTTGTTTTTAAAAACAGAAAGCCAACAGAGAGGGATGAAATGGTAGTTGATTCCTCTTCATAGCTAAACACACAGAGAAGGAAATGTATTCGATACAGACATTTGCATCTACCTCATTTGTCACTCTGTGACATTTTTCCCTGTTTGAGAATTTCCGTTACCTCACTGTGTGCTCTTAAAATGAGTTTTGACAGCACAACAGCCTTTCATTGTAGAGCTTGGTAGAATACTTTTGACGTGCTGTGCCTGGTGAGTTAACAGCTGTAATTTTCATTACCAGTGCAAGAGGAGTGCTTCATTTCCATATGTTATGCTGAAAAATGCAAGCCTGTCTGTTTTAGTTGTCTTGACCCAGAGGTTTTACTCCAGATTTACTGTTGTAACTGCAAACAGAAGCAGCAAGCTTTTTATCAGGGCTACTTGTTGGAACCAGCTGTGTGTTGTGTTAAAACCCTTTTCCTTCTTCAAAGAGACACTCCTAAGCAGGTGGCGGTACAGAAGCTGGCATCTGCGCTGGGATGTCATTCGTTGTCTGTGTACGCTCTGCTCGAGGTCAAATTCATGTGTGCTGCAGCGGCTCTGCTTCGAGCCTTTTGACCCTTGTGTCTGGGATTCCTCCCACCTAACTGATGCATCTGAATGATGAGCTCTAGATTTCCTCTGTCCACTGGAGAGACAGAGAGAGAGACCTGTGCGTGGTTATTCTGATCTTACATGATCTAAATTTCCTTGCCAGTGATGTCTGTCTGTGTTTACTGCCAGCACTGAAGGAGTCTTCAATGTCTGTCCTAAATAAGTTAACCGTATAAAATGTCTCTTCCTTTATTCCTTAATATTTTGGAAAGAATAGTTATTTTACTTTCTAGATGAGTTGCAGTATGTGCTGTAATTATGAATCACTAAACTGAAATGAGGCAAAATCAGTGAGGTTTCTATTGAAAAACAGTACCTCACTTCATGAGATCTTCATTCTGAATTTGATTTTTCTACCCCATAGGACATGAAGCTAAAGCTTGTAAAAAGAAGTGCAAGGTTTTCTTACTGTCCTGCTCATCTTGCCTGCATATAGCTTCTTCAGCTCTTTTATTTTTGGAAAATTCATCACCAAAAAGTGATGAAGTCAGAAAAAAATTAGCCCCCAAAATCAAACCCAAGAAATTTCTAAATAACTGAAAAGAAAAGAGAGCGCGCTCTGTGTGTGTGTGTGTGTCTATGAATGGTGTATGAATACATAGATACTTACATTGTTGAAAACCTGATTACTACTGAAAATCAGATGCAAATATGTTGAAAAGTTGCTTCTGCTAACACATTTTCAGGTGATTGTTGAAAGGTTACTTTAAAGCCCTGAAATCCTCTTTCTCTTTTTGAGAATTTACGTGAGTTGACAAGTTCAGAAATATGTCAGATCTTTATGTCAAATATTTTTGGAATAATAATATCTTCAAGAATATTTTGGATAGTTAACGGGGAGTCACTGTTTTCTTTTTAGCTGCCTTTGAACAGTGCTTCTGGGAATTATGAATTACTGGTGGAAGGCCATGCTGACGGCCAGTGCATCTTCTCTAACCGTACCAGCTTGATGTACATGTCAAAGAGCATCTCCGTATTCATCCAGACTGATAAATCTATGTATAAACCGGGACAAGATGTGATGTTTCGGATTGTCACTGTCTATCCTGATCTCAAACCTTACAAAGTGTCTCTGAATATATATATCCGAGTAAGTATCCACAGGAACTGAGTTATACATTGGAATTTGTTGTATGTTCCAACTTTATGTGACAAATAAAGATCGTATGTATTGCTACCTAAATCTTGCTAGCAAGAGCACTCACATTTAACATGCAGCCTGACTTTTCTCCTAGGATCCTCGGAAGAAATTGATTCAGCAGTGGTTGATGGAGGAGGGTGATTTGGGCGTAGTTTCCAAAAAATTTCAGTTATCAATGAACCCTCCGCTAGGAGACTGGTCCATAGAGGTGGAAGTGAACGTGAGTATTAACACTGCCAAATCACAGAGAGATTTCATTTCTCCTGATAGATGTGAATAAAATTGTGTTTACTTTGGTGAAGCAAAACCAGAAATAAGCATGGACCATGAGAAGAGGAAATCCTTCCCTCATGGCAAACCCAAGATATTATGCAAACCTCTCAAGATTTTCAGTAGTATGTGGTTTTGTAAGGAAAGATATAAAAAACCCCATACATATTTTATCCTAAGGTCTGTGTTTTCATTCTAAAATACAAATGTTATTTGAAAAGTAAGGGGTTTTAATATTAATATAAAAGAAAGATCTTATGGAGTACTAATTTTTTTTTAAGTGAAATGCCCTTATGTTTATTTTGTGAAAGTGAATATACAGAAATTCATTGTGCCCTGCTGTGCAGCCAGTCACTGTCTCAAGGGGTGTGGAATCAAACGCTGTCATTTACAAACCTCTGCCTAGTTTTAGGGGTGTTTCAGCAATTCATGATGACTGAGGAGTTACTGAGGAAAAAAAACTATGCAAAATAGAAAGGATGAATAGTAAAGCAGAACTATTGCGTAACAAAACTGGTATGATCTAGTTTGCACGTTGCTACTGGTAATAGTTCTATCAGTCAAATCCTTTAAGCTGTACACTCCTCATACACTGTGGAACATGTTGCAAAAATAGCTGGAGGTTTAGCTGTTCAAAACTCTGTGTGTCAGGTTTATTCAGCCTGCTTTAAATGCCTGTAATTTGGGAACTCCATTTCTGACTTGGCTTGCAGTGGCCGTTCAGAGACATTTCGGAAGTACAAACAGGACTGCTTAATGTTCCCTAATAAGGGAGGTGATGTGATCATGTATTATTTGGGAATAATATGTATCAGTACCAGTTACATGCTTGATAGATTTCTATAGGCTGAGGTAGGTGAGGGTGGTGCTCAAGTGAGTGTCAGGACTGGATTTTTTGAACACGTTCTCAGGTGGGTGTGGAGTCGTTGCTACTGTCTTTGATGGGAAAAGTGTTGTAAATTGTTCCTGCCCTTGTCCCTGTGCTCAGCCGCTCCTTCCCATCCCTGCACTGCTGTTCAATAGCTTCTTAGTCACACTGAGGCAGCTGTAGTAAGGCTGAGATCTAAAGCGTGCCAGGGGAAGTGACCCAGATTGAAAAGCACCTCTGTGTTTTTCTTTGCCTAACCCAGACCAGCTCACTGATCTGGTTGACAGCACAGCCCCCACTCACAGCTGCATAGGTGCTTTTCAGGGGGTGGGGAAGTGTGGCTCAGGCATGGAAACAAAGGCTGGTGGCAGTGGTGAGCTCCTTCAACAGCTCGTTTGCCAGGTGGAAAAGTGTTTGTGAAATTTTGCTTGGGCTTTCTGTGAAGTCTTGAATAATCCTTAAGTCAGGAGGACACTGCTGAAGGAACTGCAGCAGCTGTTTTCAGGATCTGAATATGAGTGCCACTCCCTCCTGAAACAAAACCAAAAAGAAAAGGAAAAAATAATTGTAAAATTGAAAGAAAAATGCCTTAGATTCATCTGGGCTAATGAAATAGCTGCGAGAAGACAGACAAGTGAAGCGAAATGTTAGTAGACCATAGGAGATGGTATTCTAAATTTTCGCCGTCTAGTGTTTACTACAGAATGTTAATGAGCATGGAAAACGTGTGGCAGGGTGGGAATGTCTCTCAAGTCATGAGTAACAGGGAGAAGACAAAATAGGGAACATTTTGTTCACTGTCTCTTCCAATGTATAGCTAGAGGGCACCAGGTGAAGGAGGTGAAGAGCAATTTCAAAACAATTAAAACAGCATAACTGAACTGTAGAGCACAGCACTGGCGGGTGTTGTGAATACTGAAAACTCAGGTGGGATCAAAAAATGTTTGGAAAAATTCACAGAAGTACAGTCCATTAAGAACTGTTAACTGGAAAGCCCTGAGGCTCAGGCTGGCCCAGTGTCACTGCTGGCTACCCTGGTTGATGTGGTTCTCTAGGTGTTGAACCTTGGCTGCTGCCAAAGACTGGACATTGGCCTTCATGTTAGATCTACTGGGGTACCTTCTTTCCTAGGTTGTCTTTATCATATTCTATTATGAACATCTCATTTTCCCTACTATTACATTTTTAAAGCGTAGGGTTTTAGCATTGAGTATGACATTGAATGCAGTGTTTGAGGTTCTTAATAGAGCTCTAAATGCTTCAGGGGCATGAAGAATATCCAGGGGCTGGGATAATGCCCATCACACTAGGGTATCTTTCTCTATTCACCATTGTTACAGGAGACAGTTCAAGGTGGAAAGTACTGCAAAATGCTCTTGGTACATTTAACAAAATGCTCTCTTGGGAAAAGGTAAACTTGGGCAGAACAGAAACAAGATTCTTTTTTTTCATTGACAGAGGAAATGGTTAATATTTAAGAAACACTGTATTTAATAAGTGAATAAAAGGGGAACTAGGAGATAGATATCAATATAAATGAAAGTCTGAACTCTTGCATATTTGTAGGAAATCTAAAGATCCCAAGGAAAACTTCATCGTTAATAGAAGTATGAAAGAGTTTTTAAAGTCTGCTAGGAACAAAAGAAAATCCAGTGGTGGCAGAGCCCAGTAACATGAAGAAACAGTAATTATGTGGCAGAGGTAGAAGCATTTAATAGGGGTGATGGTTCTGTGTGGTTAAGTGAATCTCATTGTGGGGAGATTTGAGAAGACCAGTGGAAGATGAATGTCCTTAACAGAAAAGAGTAAGTGAGGTAACATGGGAAACTCTAGACCTGTCATCTGGCATGAGAAAAACAATGACAAAGGTGATTTGGGATTCCACTGATAAAGAATTCAATTCTTTAAGGCTATTATGGATTTGGTTAATAAGGTAGATTTACTGATGTAAGTTTTTGTAGATTTTGTAGATTTTTGTAAAGGCTTTTCATTGTACAAAACCCTAATGAAAAACAGCAATGTATGTAAAGTCTGTCAAAGAAGGGTGGATTGATTTTTGGGCAATCGACACTCACCCAGGGTGTTTCTAATATAAACTGGTGACAGAGTTTGCAGATGGAGCCAGGGAAAAGAAAGCTCCACGGTGGGAGGCAGCAGAAGTCCCATCGGTTGACTGTATATCAAAGGATCAAATGAATCAATGGATTTATTGCTTACAGTCTGTGGGTGCCGTTACAGGTTTTAAAAGGCTTTTTAATCTAGTGGAGAAAGGCATAGTATGAACCAACTAATAGAAATTGAAGCCAAACAAATTCTTTCTGGCATATATATATTTTTCATCAACAAGGCTCTTAATCAGTGGAACCAAAAAAAAAAAAAGGGAGTGAGGGCTTCTGTTACTCAATGTTTTAGCATCAGGAATGGTTGCCTTTTTGGAAGATGCATTATAATAATGCAGGTTGCTGGAGCAGCTGAATACTTGAGTAACCAAACCTGAGATAAAAGCAGGTCAGGCTAAATGGTTCCTTCTGTTATTAAACTCTTTGAATTGAAAATTAAAATAGAGGAGGAAAAGAACAGTATATTATATAAAAAAAAGAGTTGTAGGCTTTGGGGTCCAGAAAAACCTGGCTATTCTTACAATTCTTATCCTGTGGGAATAAAACAGCAACCCCAAGCCCCACACATAGAAGCTTATGTTGTTTACTTTCAGACCCCTTTTCCTCCATCATTCACACCTGCTTTGCTTTAATTTTCAAATTCTGTTAATATAATTACAAAGCAATATGCATTATTTCTGTAGCATGTGCCTACACAGCATCTTACATTGGATAAGGCTGTCGTGCAGAATATATTAAAAAACTATTGCAATATTCACACTATTACGCTAGGTCTGTCTAGTGGGTTGTATCACAGACTGTTATTTTTCTGATAGCATGTCATACCATTGGATTAATGAAACCTGCAAGAAACCTTGCAGAATAAAGGAAAAGAACTTTCTGATGAGAAACTCTTTTTGATTCTCTTGGTTACGAGTGAGCTTATGCCCTGAAATACAAGGACATATGGGATGGGATTCAGTTTGAGGTTTAAGACGAGTGGTTGTCTGTAGGTAGGTGATGTGGTAGAGATTTAGTTGGTGTTCAGTAAAAGCTACTGAGTGACCCGGATCACTCCGAGTCGATATTCCTAGCTGTTGCCTGGATATTCCTCGCTGTTCTGCTGTCCAAGGGAGGTACAGGTTTTTTCTGTGTCATATATAAAGTTGTATGGATTCACCAATCCCTTCTTGATAACAGAGGTCACTGAGAACTTGGATTTACTGCTAAGGAATACTTAGTATAAGTCTGGCATTTTTAATAGATATGCCTACCTATCCTTAAGTAGTACTGCTAGCCCTGGGTCCACATGGGATCCAGCGCAGCTTATGGATCTACTCAGGGCTTTAGGAACCTCTTCAGATGGCAAACCCAGGCTGATCTCCGCATGACTTAGCTATCCTGATGCCACGACCTGAGCTTTCTAGTTAAATAGTCAGCTGTCCAGCCTTTCTATCTCAAGTTTCCCTCTTGTCTTTAAAGAGCGTTCTTAAGTCAGTAAATAATATTTCCCTTCCAGTGGTTACAGATCAATTCCCAAGTGTACTGAGTTTGGGTTCCTGGAAGTACTGCCTCTGAATTCTGTTTTAAATCAAGTTCTGGCTGCTTGCTGCTGTTAAACATCCTGTAGTACTTTTTAATAAGAGTTCAGGTGTTAGTACAGCTGTTCCAAGGAAACTCAGGACAGAGTAATTACAGTCTGGTTCCCAAGTCTCCACCTTGTATTTTATTTGGATATCTTATATTTCCTGTTGTGGAGCCTGGTGCTGAAAGGCTTTTAGTTGCTGAGTTTTAGTAGTAGGCATCTCTGACCAGAAGTTGTTCCTAGTTATAAGGCATTTTGTAATCTAATTTATGGAAGTTGTTATTAGGAAATTTATGATCAAATATTGAAGCGTAGTAATGTTTCAGGTGCAATGAGAGCTTTCTAAAATATTTATAGAGTATTATATTTTTTTAAGAGCTTCAGCTATAAAGCAACTTTCAAAATCAACTGGGGTTGATGATATATTTTACATTTTGAGTTTTTTAACTTTTGAGGTTTTATGTATGTTACAGTGTATCCACAGTGAATTCTGTGATGTTTTACTGCTAGGTCACCTACAGATTTCCATTTGATCCATTGAGTTTGAGGTTATATCATTACTTAAAAAAAGTGTCACCCTCCTTCAAAATCAGACTGTACCTAAAATCTTTGGAATTGGCTGTGTATTCAGTAGTTTGCAAAGGAGCGCTGATGTTTAATCAGGATCTGATAGTGTTAATACTGGTGACATTGGTGGGACTCTGCTTAGTTTCTGGAGACTGTGCTGGTGGATTTGAACAGAAGTTTGGGAATTCATACAGAATTTTATTTCGGGGTTTATTTTCTGCATGTGAAAATAAAGCACGAAAGTGATCATGAAATGCTTCTGTTAATTCTGTCTAGATAAAAATCTGTTTTATTTAGCTGCAAAGCAGAAGGGGAGGAGTGTTTCTGACGCGGGCGGTGAGAGGGCGGTGTAGCCAGGGGACCCCAGCCGGTGCCAGCACTGCGCTTTTTCAGGGCCAAGCCCTGAGACCACACCCAGAGTCTTTCCTGATGCTATAACTTGTGACGCACGTAAATGTCAGAAACCAATAAGAAAATGGACCTAGACCAGATTCGTTTCAGGGGCTTTCGATTGCCAAAGAGGAAGAAAAGATTTTGGGGGAACGATTCCTGTGATCTCACTTGTTGGATTAGACCCAAATGACTTCAAACAGGACTTGTTCATCACAGCAGAGCAAAATCTGGACTGTAGTTGTTAGTGATTCTTAGATGTCAGGATCCGCAGCAGCTAAGGCTCAACTGCAGAAAGGCTCCATCATCCTCACAATCTCAGAATACTTATATGGATCTCTTTTTGGCACTCTTTTCTTAATACTCTGGGCAATGTGCACAGAATGTTATAGATGTTTTGCGGTTTAAGAAATGCTGATTTAGAGCAAAATGCTAATAGTCTGGAAGGGTGAGTGTGTTTAAGAAGCAGAAGGCATGGAAGATAAAAACTGTACTAGAATAAAGCAGTGCTGGAAACAAGTGGAATAGGCATGGTGTTGTTTTCCTATCTTAAAAAAAAAAAATCTCTCTTGGGTTGTATATATAACTAACTGCTTGTCTCAAAAGCCACCGCTCCTGGAAACTGGTTTAACAACTTCCACTCCAAAATTTTTGAACAATATTTGCCAGAGAGACAGCCCTGCCCTGAGGAAATAAAATGGTACAGAGTGGTTGAAGTGCTGTTACTTGTCCTATTCCAAACCAGTTTGGCTGAAAAGTGTGTGTTAGTGGGAAGTCTGGCTTGGTGTTCAAATCATCAAGATGACCTAGTAGGGTCTTTTCCTTTCCCTGCACTGTGAAGCACAGCTTGCTTTCTGTCATAAAGGTTGTAATTTTAGAGAAGGTGCAGCCGAGAGCACTAGCCTTGCTTTAATCTCTGTTTTCTACTGCTTACAGTTCTCTTAGCTTTTAATTTTTTTTTTTTTTTGACTTCTAAGGTAATGTGAAACAAAATCGCATTTTCAAGGGAGATGCTTTTTCATACTGCCAGCTGGGGTAACGTTCTGTTCATGGTTTGCTTAACAGCAAGGGTGACATACATGCTTAACATTGGAAATAAAAGATGTACAGAGAACCAGACATGAGATAAATTCACTGCAGGTCATTTTCCTAAGATACCTGTTCCTAAGGTTACCCGATAGTAATCTGTGGCCTGCATGTCAGTGCTGTAGCATTTTGTGTTGTAAGGATTATGATCTGCACAAATGTTGTGAGAATAGCAGATTCTGCATGTATCTTTTTAAACCTAGGAATATAAATACGACAATTATTTTGGTGATCAGTGACCTAATAATGAAATCAGTAGCAATCTGATTTTTATTTTGATAGAAGTCTTTTGCTAGGAAAAGCGTAAATATAGAGGTATAAGAGGCTTGGTCCGAGATGCCTAATTTGCAAAGTCATTGATCAGGTAGGAGAGATCAGTTATAATTGTTTCCAGCTTGGATCCTGGTCCTAGGGTTTTTCCCACAGGAGTTCTCAGTTTATCCTCTCTTGCTACAGACACTCATTCCCATCTGACATATCTTGATGCTACCTGACAATTGGTTATCCATATTCAGTTTCCTTTGCCCCACATTTCAAACCATGTTCACTGAGATACTCCAGCACATATGATAACTTGTAGTGGTGTCGCTGGTCTCAGGAATAATCAAAGTAATCAGACTTCTGAGCTCCACAGCAACATAACCTCATCATGCAATTGAACAGCAGCTGGCGATATTAACCTTTCAAAATAGCCACCTCCCAGTGACAGACTGTTGTCTGTCTTGATCTTTCCCCTATTTCCCAGAAGACTCTTAGGCAAAGAGGCAAAATAGGCTTTCAAAAGGAGCCTCTCCCTTCCTGTCCTTTAGGAAGTGGAGACTCCTTCGGTTTCTCAGCCCATTCTTCCAGCCCAGCTGAGCTCAGATTTTTCTCTTGGAAAATCATTGCTCCAGTGTAATCCCTGCGTCAAGCAGATCAGCTGAGATTCAGAGCTCCAGTTCTAGGCACTGCTGGTAAATGACCTCATGCCATTTCCCTGCTGATGGCAGCTTTTGGTATGATGCCGTAAAAAAATCATTGAACGGGGATTATATGTCTGCAGACAAATGACGTACATGCTTGGTCAGAATCGTAGAATCATAGAATCGTTTAGGTTGGAAAAGACCTTTAAGATCATTGAGTCCAACCGTTAACCTAGCACTGCCAAGTCCACCACTAAACCATGTCCCTAAGCACCATGTCTACACGTCTTTTAAATACCTCCAGGGATGGTGACTCAACCACTTCCCTGGGCAGCCTGTTCCAGTCCTTGATAACCCTTTCAGTGAGGAAATTTTTCCTAATATCCAATCTAAACCTCCCCTGGCGCAACTTGAATTACTCGCACTTTAGCAAGGAAGAACAATCGAGTAAGACAAAAGCAAAATTTATGTGGCTGACTACCATGACTTTTTGGTCAACTGTCATTGTACCATACAACAAAAATAGCTACTGAGTTTTTAATGTTCAGAGAGTGAAAAAAACTTTAATTTCCTAACGATGTGCCATATATGGCCTGATGTACCACATCTCAACGATATGCCAGAATATGCTTTCAGATACCCTCCTGAGGAAAATCAGGAAATAAGTGAAAAAATTAGAAAAATAGGAAAATAGAAGAGAACACAAGTAACTATATTTTATAGTTGTTTATGTCGTCCATTGATTTTTAACTAACAAATAAACAAGACAGGAAGGTATAACCCAAGAGTATCTGTGCTGAAGTAAGTCTACACTGTAGACTGTAACAAAATTTTAGCTGCCTTTTGAGTAAATGAAGAACCTTAGGATTATACAGGCTTTTCAAATGGTCTTGTCCTCTAGGTAGACACTGTAGGAGCTTCTCTTTTGTATAGAGATACTTGAGTTAATTTTAAATGAGCTAGTAAAGATACCGCTGGTAGGTTAGTCGTGGTTCATCATGATGACTGTGAGTACTTATGCTAGGTAGTTTTACGCTAGCTAGCTCGGATATTTGGTTTTTTATACAGAAACCAGCCATATGTAGATGTCTGCAGATCGGAAGCTCCACAAGCTCTTCATTACATATACTTACAATCTGCTGCATGTGAGCTTCTGTGTCCTTTGTGGTACAAATACATGCTACTGGTTCCTACAGGAGCTTCATTAACAGGAGCTGATAATGGTTGAGCCATGATTTAAAATCACATCATGTCAGAAATAGTAATTTAACTTGAATATGGGTGGGATTTGGCCTAGAAGGTATGTTAAACTTACTAATCTAACCACAATTGTATGTATGTTCTCATATGATTTTTTTTCAATAGGGTCAAGTTCATTATCAAAGATTTAAAGTGATGGAATATGGTAAGTGTTACTTAAGGGCATTTAGTAGTGACCAAAATTGGTAGTTGATTCTCCATTAATTTAGACTAGTTTCCCTTGACTAGTACAAACCTTTTGAATACTCCCAGAAAGTCTAATTTCCATATCTCTTGCTTCTCTGAGATTGACTCTGTGTCCTGGGAGAAACATCGTCTTATCAGCTGCCCTGTTTATCTTTGGTAGTTTTAATGACCTACTATTGTAGTGTCTGAATGTTATGCAATCTTTAAAAAACTTATCTTAAGCCTACGAGATGCAGTTATTGTCCCTGTTTTTCCAAGATCATGCAGGCAATGTGTTCATCCCAAAATATCTTTATAATGTCTGATCATGAAGCTTGCTGATGATTCTGTAAAGGCTGAATAAGCTAAACGTTTTATATTTCAGTCTTACAAGCTTGTGTGCAGGCTGCTTTTATGATGCTTGTTCTCCTTTCAACAAAAAGTCTTAGTCTGGGGCATGCATAGGGTTTGGTTAAAAATGTATCTTAACTTATATTCCTTAGGAAACTGTAGTAGTCTTTATCATATTACATGTTCTACTCTTATTATTTAAAAAAAGAAAAAGATATTATTTCTTGTGTGAATTTAATGCTTTCTTTAAATTTTTTTTTTAGTTTTACCAAAATTTGATGTTATGATAACAGCACCATTATACTACTCTTTGAGAGAGGAAGACATAACTGCTGTTGTCACTGCAAAGTAAGTAAATCATTAATACCATTGTCACCCTCACTCTTAAGAAAATTATTGTGGGTCTTTTAAGTGTCAAAGTGAAAACTTAGGTTTAGGCTGCTAAAAAAGTGCCTTCTAGTCAAAATTAGTTGGCTAGCATCCATTTCTAGCCACTGGATTTGTTGTAACAATGTTAGATAGATCTTCAGACTTATAGTTAGTTTTTTTGGTCTGGTAAAGGTATTTCTAGACTATAGCCAAGACATTTTTAACTACCTTATTCAGATAATTTCTTGAGTCTTTTGCTTATAATGTGTATTTTGTGGTATTTTTTTGTTCTTATGACTCTTTTATGGTGCTCTCCAACTTATCACATCAAGGTCTGTATGTAGCGTAACTGTATTTTATTAGACCACTTGGAAAATTATTCAAACTTCTATGCAAATCCTTCTTGATCCAATTTATCCACATTGTGGATTTGAAGTATAGGCTTCTCCTGCCTATCAAAATACCTATACCTGTAAATGGGTGAAGAATTAAAAACTCTTGAGAAATTCAGAAAAGACTTCACTGTAGACTATTGTATAAATAATATTTTATTTTTCAGCTGAACAAATATCTAGACAAAAAATTCAGTATGCATTGCTCTCAAATATAAATTAATTTTATTTTGGCAAGATGAGAGCCAGATAGAGCTACCTGATAGATCCATTCAAGAAGTCCTGAAATAAAAGGTCTTTTGTGGGTTATTTAACGCCATAAATACATACCTTCTAAACAAGCACTCCATTTATAAGTGAAATGCAGAAATGATTGTTTAACAAGCTATTTAAATTAAATGTTTGGACTTTTGAGAAAAAGCTTTCTTTCCTAGAGGCAATGCAACCTGATATTATAAACCATCTAGGTTTCTCATAAGGGGCAATTTTTTAAAAAAAGTTTTCCTCATTTTTTTTCCCCATTCTGCTTTGCTTTTGGAATCCCTTATATGCTAATGTGAATTTGGTTTCCTAAGTTGTTTTGGTCTTCCACAGGGTACTTGGCTCCTTCATTAGGTATACTCATAAGGTATTTGAAAGTGTACCTGTCTGCTGCAATAAATCCAGACTTGGATGCAAATGAATTGTCTGAGATTGAATGCCATCAGTGCCAAAGTTTTTCTGATACGTCATAATTATTTATAGGGAATGACTTCATTCCTGGTGACTGTTTTTATAGGCATAATGCCTCTGTATACGAAGAATTTATATGTCCCTTATACTTGTAGATGTCATAAAACCCTTTTCCTTTCTCATGTCTGGAGTATTATTAGATTAAGTTAAGTACAGGGATGCTATCCAATGGCAGTATCATTTCAAGGTTAATGGCAGCTTATTACTGTAATTAGGTCTGCTTGGAAAGACTGAGTTCAGGTGCAAGACAGTGTCGTCAGAGTTCTTCCTGTAACTACACTATTTGATTATTCCTTCCCTCTGCTTTTCAGCTTTGATATTTCTTAAGTGGCTGCCAATCAAATCCATAATGATTTAAAGTACTTAAAGTTATCACATCTGAATGTATTACTACTGATGGACTAGAATGATTTGTGTTTCCCCCCCCCTTCCTCTCTCTGAATCTGATAATGTCATGGTTTCCCTTATGTATAACTTGGAAACATGTATCCAAAGTTTTTATTTTATTACTGCTTACTGACTGCAGGTTGCTAATGGCATTCTAAAAAGTGAATATATTACAGTTTTCAGGTTTGCCACAGCTGCAAATTATGTTTGCTGTGTAATAATGCCATGATTTCTTTGGACTGTGATTACTAAATAATTTGAGTACAAGTATCTTGACATCTCTCATTTTTTGTTAGCAGCATTTGGGAAGCAAAACACTTGCACTTCCCATGTCCCATTTTAACTGTACTACCTATTAGTTATGATGCTACATTGGTGTTCTGTTCAATAATTCGCTTCCAGCTTAGCTTAATGTAGTTAATTTTCCTACAGCCCGGAATAATAGCAATAGGTTTACAGAGCTCGTGCGCAGGAAAGAACAGCACTGTATATCTTCTCCAGGTTTTGGGCTTCTGACTTTAGTGTTGATAAACCGGTCTCAGTATTGAAAACTCCATGTTTCAAAGTACAAATGTGTTCTAGCCATGTTTGAGGCCAGGGAAAAATATTTTAGTACAATGTTTTGCCTTGAGAGCTCTTCAGGAGCCCACACCCTGGAGGTGGTGCGTGGTTTGACTTTGGCTGATGTGTTTCAGGTACACGTATGGAAAGCCAGTAAAGGGAACTGTAACGATCACTTGCCTTTCTGTCTCTTACTGGGCAAACAAGAGAAATACAACAACAACAATGGAGGTGAGTCTTCTGTTAGCAGTTTGTAGCATTGTAGACTTTAAGGCTGTGTCTCCTTTTGTAGGTTAAATATGCCTGGGACCATTCTCGAGTGCTAAGTTCAGCTGGCATGATCTATGGAGTGACTTGCATGGATAGTGTTAAACTCTCTTTAATTTCCAGAATAAAGTGTCTACATTCAGGCTGCTTGTTGGGAATGATACTTGGCTGCTGTGGTCCCTTGAACTATGCCTGGAAGTTATTTTGGAGAGTGTTAGTTGGCCCAGGTAGAAAAACTTTCCAGGAGCCACTGTAGCAGTGTAGGTGATGGAGGACCCATGCCTAGGAACATTCCCTGGCCCCATGTGTGCCCCTGATCACTCAGCCCTGTGTTACAAGGCCAGAGGAGACCACTGCAATTGTCTAGGTGAAGCTCTAGCATGGTAGAGACCAAAACATTTTGCCTAGTAATTACAGTGGAGTTACTGTACTAGTTGTAACCTGGAGATGAAATTTAAAAAGGCATGCAGTTTTGATCTGAAGACTTAAAAGTGGTGATAGATTCATGGCATCCTTTTGCAAAATCAGGCATTTTACTTTTGAGCTGTGGACTATGTTTAAAACAGGTTCAATTTCTGCTAAATGGTGTGCCTGTCATTTTCTGTTGGCTGACTTCAGCAGTTGGCTGACTTCAGTGCCTTCAGCAGCACTTAGCCTACAGAAACTCTGAGCTCAGGGATGTTGGATAGGGTATACCCCTCCTCCTCAGTCAGGGGCCTGTTCATTGTATTTTTCTATAAAGCATAGGCACCACTGCTCTGGCCATGTAGAAGTAGAAAATTCTAGATATTAGAAAAAAACAAGTAACTTTCTCCATAAGGCATTGTTGACTCTAAAAAGTAATGAACTTTTACTGGATTTAATAAAAATGGTTACTGAAAGCAAAAAATAAAGGTCAGTGTTCATAATTTTCTGTAATTGACACTCCAGAACTTGTATGTAGGGAGAGCTACAGGACTTAAGCAGAAATAAGCTGTTGTAGATGGAAAGGTGTCCTTGGCTTTGCTGGCTCAACAATTTTTTTTTTTCTACGTTGCAGATAAATGGATCTGCCAATGTAACCTGTAACAAGCTTATGTTGCAAAACTTGAACGCTGATCAGTCGTGGCACCAAGTTGACAGTGATTACACAGAGCCAATAGAAATTATCGTGGTGGTCACCGAGTTGCTCACAGGTATGTGGCTGTGTGATGCCTTCTGAGAGAAATCCAAAGAGTAGGTGGTGCTGGAAGAGCTTACCGCTACGTGGAGGGACTTGGAGCACTAGAAAAGCATCATGTGCTGATGGCAGTACGAACCATCTACATGCAAATATATTGTCTAAAAAAAAACATTCTCTGAACTGTTGCTTGCCTAGATATTAAATAGTTTAACCAGCTGTTAACTCAGTTGAATACAGTTTTATGCTAAATGATTTATTAAATAACCAAGAAATATGTTCAGATGGGGTCTTAAAGTCAGTGACTGATCACTTTTGATGAGAAGAGCAGGCATAAAGAATTGCTAGCATTAGCCTGAGTCTTACAAGCTTAAGTTTAATCGTAAACTTATCTTATTTGTTTGTTTGTAAACCACATCAGTAGAAAATGTTCTTTGGCCCCATGTTGTCCACTCTCTACCCTCTTCTAGACCGGCTGATTTGCAAACCGAGCCTTTTTGTGAGTTCATGTTCCATTGCACCTTGCATATTAGAAAAAAATAATTTGTAAAAATTTCTGCCTCACCCAGAAACTAGGTTTCATTACAGACTTTCTGTAGAAACCCTGGCAAGGTGAAGTTGGCTGATTTGGGGTTCGTAAGTGTCATTCTGACATAGAGTGCGTGGAGTAGAGCATTACGTGGTATGGCTTATTTAGTGTTGTGGAAGACAGTACCAGTACGTATACCACCTTTGTACTGATCCTTAGCTGGAAGGATGAAGAGCAATTGGAGTGGAAATGGTGAAAAATATGATAGATTTTTTTAAAAATCATGGACAGTAAATAGTATTGCTGCTAAAGGTATATGTATGTTAAAAGCATGTTGTCTAAACACATACAATTATTCAACAGGAATCTCCCAAAATTCAAGTACCATCATATTTCCAAAGCAAAGTGACTATTTTATTGAATTTATGGACTACTCTAGAGTTATAAAACCTTCTCTGAACTTCATAGCTACTGTAAGTTCTTTAGTTTTATTATGATCTGTGCATAAACAAATGTGACTTCTTCTCCTGTATTTTTGCTTAGATGCCAAAGTTTGCCTCGGATTTTTAAGTATAATTTACAGATTTGTTTTCAATTTACCTCTTTTTCATGATACACATCAGCAAATACTAAACTTAGAGGCGTTTGCTCTAGAAAAGGATAAAGTGGCAGGGAATGCTGTAGTGTTGCCAGGATACACTTGAGCATAGTTCATCAGCATTCTTATGGAAGAGAAATCTTTCCAGTTTCTAGCTGATTGTTTTCCATTAGGTGACTGTGCTTTAAAACAAGGTAGTTATTGAGTCCCAACCCTCCTAATAATATTTGTATATGGAAGTGTGTGTATATATATACACACAGATATATACTTTATATAATGTGTATATATATAATTAAGCAGCTGTTACAAAATTCAGTAAAACTCATCAAACCACATTGCTCTCAAGTGAAAGTGTCTTTTCTGCCTTCTGTCCTGTCTTTCTCATACCAGCTGCAGTCCTCTCATAGAAGTATTTCATGTTCTTCATGCTGTCCATAGTCTGCGTTCAGTATTTCTACATTTAGCAGAGGTTGCATATTGCACCACTGCATTTTGCTTGAAAAGAGGAATCGACTTTATAGTTCTTGAGCCTTTATTGTATAGAAGTCAGACCTAAATACCAATAAAATAGACTGAATATACACTTTCAGAGTAGATTGGCTCAAGCCATACCTTTGTGCTAGCCTGATCATTTGGGTCTTTGGTTTTCGTCCTTTTCGTTTTCCTTGCCAGCATCCCAGTTTGACTCCAGCTCTGACCTGCTTCTTCTTCCTCTTCCAAAGATGAGCTGAGTGAGAGGTAGCTGAGGCATTTAGCAATGCTTGCAGCTGGCAGAGAAGAAGGTATCAGTTATGCTTCCAGAGGAGTGTGAAGGAACAACTGCTGCTATTACTAGTAAGTGGAGATCTGCATATGGTGTACAGAGAGAGGATAGGAAAATAATGGCAGAGGAGGAAAGGTGACAGAGTGACAGACTTCTGGATTGAAAAAGAAAAGGGAAACATTAGTTTGGTGCTTTTAAATGTAGAAGTTGAATTTTTGGAGTGTGTAATACAGAAGGAGAATGGTTTTACTATGGATGAGAATCTGCTTGAATGTGGGAATAAAGGTTGGTGTAAGTTGTAGTGCTGATTGATGGATGCTGGAGTGAAGAAGTTGCAGACTGTCAATTTTGGGCCTGTTTTAAGTCTTTCCTTCAGCTCATTTGATGAATCCATAAAGACATCTGACTTGGCAGCTGCTCATCTGACACATTTTCCTGCACATGATGTAATGTTAGGTTGTCCTTTGTTGTAGTGGTGAGATACAAGTGATAAAATTAAATACTCAGTCTGAAGGTAGGTTGCGTATAATTTGCCTGAGAGACAAGCATTTTCAACAAGAAGAGTAATTGGGAGAGCTGAAAGGCAGGTCACCTTTCAGTTCCATCTGCTTTGCTTCTGCTCTTTTTTTACTCCCTGGAGTTATGAATAATTTTGTTCTTGGCTGACTTGCCTACCTGCAGTGCTCACAAGGGATTAAAAATAAAGTTACTGATGTGTGAAAAATCTGAGGATGCCCTTATTTTTTTGGTATGATGTGAGTGCAAATATATTGTTGCATGTTATGCATTGTGCATTTTAGCTTTACCCTGTTTGATGGGTGTTTTCTTTCTTTTTGTCTTTAGCTAAAGGTGACACGTTCTGATAGCAACCATCTGACAGCTGAAGAGAGGCAAAATCTTGTCACAATCACTGCACAACAGTCAGACCTGCTTTTTCACCACTCTTCACTTTCTCACCTTGAGAGTGAGGCAACAGAGGAGAGAAATCTGACAGTCCATGTCCTGAATTACACGGTCCCAGAAAATGGAATAATTGATATTGAGTTTCCAATCTTGTCTGATACAAAAACTCTGAGAGTTCAGGTATTGCTTTGTAATACGTTACTTTGGAGCAGCGCCACACCAAATTGAGCGGGCTGTGATCATTGGTATGCTGTTCCTGCCATCTGCAACAGCTGATATGTCACCTACTGTTATTTTCCTTACCTCATATTCGTGTTAGAGCTGGAAGGAAAGTGACGCATCCTGTCTAAATGTGATCTAATAATTGCACCAAGATAGCAAGGGAAAAAAACAAAACAGATACCCCAAGCAAGAAGTAAAGTGGTCTTGTACTGCCATTAAGGCTACCATGCTCTTGTAAACAGTACCATATATGTGAACATCACACAGATTTTGCTGTTTTGCTAAGAGCTTTGTTTTGCATTGTCTTGCAGGCAGAGTTCCTCAGCAGTAGGACCGACATAGGTGTTTATGATGTGTTCAGCTCCCCCAGCCAGACATATCTCCAGGTTAAAACAAAGAGCCAGGATATAAAGGTACAGTCTGACACAAAACTTGCCAAGATAAAAACCATTCAAGTTACTCATTATGTTTCCATACTCATCCATATGAATCGTATGCTTTTCCTAGGCTGGAAAGCCTTTTGAGCTGAGCATTGCAAGCAACAAGCCAGTGAGAGAGTTCCACTATCTGGTAAGTTACTGGTTTTACATATGGGGACAATCCAAGATGGCTTTTACCAACTTGAGAAATACTCCAGTGAGTGGAATGTGATTGAATGTTAGAGAGATTCAGCATTTTTTATTGTGCTTTGTGAAGAGGTGGCCCAGAAACTTCCTTTCCACTAGGATGGACCTTTTCGAAAGAGACCTCCATTTCGCTACCTAGCAGAAATGCCCCTGGCACTGTAAGGAGGTGCCCTCTGGGAGCACTGCCTACTGAGGAAACGGATGGTCCAGTGGGCGGGATGGCATTGTTAACAAGGGAACTTCATAGGAAGCTTTTTAAAATAAATGGCTTGGGTAATGGCTTGTTTAATGGCTCGGCTGCTGTACTGTGTCTTACAGCATCTGGATTGAAGGGTTTATTATATATACCATCATCAGTCTCCCATCCTGTCCTTAACACATGCCTGTCTTGTGCACAGTCTACACCATAATGATCATGATAACTACAATTCTTTTTCTTTCAGAGACTTTAATAGTAAACTGAATAAGGAAAATCTTAGGACAATATAAAATGTGGGCATTCATGTGTATTTTCTAAAATAGAAACTCTCTAGAAGATTTAAAAAAAATCAGGTCCATGTGGTCAAAGGCAAGGAACTGGCCTGTTCATGGCTCTGTCTTCATTAGTAAGTGGTATGGTCCAATAGGAACAGATGTAGAGTGAAAAAGTTGATGCTGTGGGCCTGAACTCCAGGTATTTCAAGGTACCTTCAGACTAATTCTAATCTGATCTGGTAAAATGAATGCCTGTTTTTAACTGGAACACATTAGTGGGCCCCAGTTCACACTCTCCATGGTGCAAACCAAAGTGTGGTAAGTAGGGGTGTTTGGGAGATGTGCTTTTAAAATTATATTTCTGATCCAAACTCAAATGCTATTATAGATGACCCACATGACCCAGGCGTATTACTGTTGTATTTTTATGTTCTCATAGCACAATGTTGTGCTGTGCACTCATCATTGTAGTTCTTTACTTGTCCATAGTGATACAGGTATTAAAGCATGGAAAAAATCTATTTTTAATGTTTAAATATTACATTACCTGTAATGTAATGCCTGTTCGATATGCAGTCTCATAGAGCTGGTTACCTACTTAGTAAAAAAAAAAATCACAGCTATATGTCTCTTCTTTTAACAGCTATTTGTAGAAGGAATTGCAGAGCTTATGACATAGTGAGATACCAAAAGATTGTTTCATTTTTCCCTTTCAGGTGTTATCTAAGGAACAAATTATGGCTTTTGGCACAAAGGCTGCAAAAACATTCACTTTAACAGCAGAAAATTCCTGGGCTCCTGTGGCATGTGTACTTGTATTCTACGTTGATGAGCTTGGAGTGGTTGTAAATGATGCTCTCACTGTCCCCATTCAGCCTGTTTTGGATGACAAGGTAACTATATTGAACTTGAGTCCGAGACCATGGATTTGTCTGTTTGTTGCATGGTAAACAGTATTTTAGATAATAGGATTGTAAATGTAAAAAATTCCTCATTGAGGATCTAATCTGAGGTTTGTCTAAGTCCTTGGAAAGACTTTTGATAATACCAGTGCAGTTAGGGTCCAGCTATTCAATATCTGAAAGAAATTTCTACTATCCGTATGTTTTCCACATAAACAGACCCACAGCCTCTCCTTGTGTTTTTAATAGTTTGGTCAATTACTGAGCCAAAAATTGCTCTGGCCAATATAGTGGAAAGATACTCATAAGTGCTCTAAGTGTGGAACTGTAAATGTTTATGAAGACCTTGTTCTAGCCAGGCAGTGGTCACATTGTACGTGGTGTGTCATCAGTGAATGTGACTGGTGGTTGTGTTTCATGTGACCGTGCATGCTTTAACTCAAAAAAGTTTGAAGAGGAGTGGGAAAACTACTATTGCAGCAATGAATCGGTTTTTCCAGCTTACTGACCAGGATAAGATTTGGTCCTTTGTGCAAATAAAAGCCTCACTGTGACTTTTTACAGGTGAGACCACCAAAGGCTCTCGATGGGTTCAAATTCTTCCTCCCCTATGGAAACTTTAACACTTATAACCAGACATCAGTAGGGAGGCTGTTTGTCTTACTCCTGCATGAAAAAATTCTCCATTTGCTTCATGATTTATCCAAAATCAGGATATGAGTTCTGTTATCACAGGATAAGGAAGTGGAGAGGCAGGATGGTGAGAGAGCTGCAGGCACATGTCTGTTGATTATGGTTATTATGTACCAGTGTCTGAAGAATCTAAATAAATAGAAAACAAATAAGAAAATTTAGTTGAAACTTGGGAGTTTTAGGGTAGATACAGGAGGATATTTCTAATGAGGAAGGCATAACAGTTCGGTTCAGCCTTCTGGAAACAAATTGAAATCTTTCCACTAATTGCAGTGTCCACAAATAAGATGGCATTATATTTTGTAGCAATGAGATAAGGCCTGATCTTGAAAATACCAGTTTGATTAAATGTAGTTTACGGATGAAAACCACAGAGCAACTGACATCATCTACCTGGACTTGTGCAAAGCATTTGACACTGTCCCATGTGACATCCTTGTCTCTAAATTGGAGAGACATGGATTTGATGGATGGACCGCTTGGTGGATAAGGAATTGGCTGGATGGTTGCACTCAAAGAGTTGTGGTCAATGGCTCAATGTCCAAGTGGAGACCGGTGATGGGTGGTGTTCCTCAGGGGTCGGTATTGGGACCGGCGCTGTTTAACATCTTTGTTGGAGACATGGACAGTGGGATTGAGTGCACCCTCAACAAGTTTGCTGATAACAGCAAGCTGTGTGGAGCAGTTGACATGCTGGAAGGAAGGGATGCCATCCAGAGGGACCTTGACAGGCTTGAGAGGTGGGCCCGTGCGAACCTCA
>NW_008795021.1:1859994-1861526 GCF_000699145.1 Aptenodytes forsteri | reverse complement strand
GGGGAGACCTTATAGCAGCCTTCCAGTACCTGAAGGGGGCCTACAAGAAAGCTGGAGAGGGACTTTTTACAAGGGCATGTAGTGATAGGACAAGGAGTAATGGCTTTAAACTGAGAGGGTAGATTTAGATTAGATATAAGGAAGAAATTCTTCACTATGAGGGTGGTGAGGCACCGGAACAGGTTGCCCAGAGAAGTTGTGGATGCCCCATCCCTGGAAGTGTTCAAGGCCAGGTTGGACGGGGCTTTGAGCAACCTGGTCTGGTGTAAGGTGTCCCTGCCCATGGCAGGAGGGTTGGAACTAGATGATCTTTAAGGTACATTCCAACTCAAACCATTCTATGATTCTGTGATATACAGAGAGGATGAATAATTGAGACGATAAATTATGAGAATTTAATATCAATCTTACTTTATTTGCTATATTTCACTGGATAGTGAAAAAATGTAAGGTAAGGAAAGAACTAATTTAAAAGGCATCAAAATTTCAAGCTATTTCCATTTTGCCATTTCAGTGCTAGCCACTGAAGTTAATTCAGTACTGTGGAAAGCTACTTTCTCTGTAATTTGTAGCCTTGCCAAGTATTTAATTTCTGTAAATGAGTTGGTAAAATCAAATATACAGAGCTGCAGTGCCACAGTGCAGCTGCGTGAATCATTTTTCTGCGTGAATCGGTCTGATGCCCATTTACAGTGAAGCACATGGTGCTAATCCCATTTATATTGGCAACATTAGTGTGTTTGCTGTTGCTCTGTGATTTTCATACTGAATGTGCTTGGAAGATACCATTACACAGATTTATCAGAGGAAGAGTATGATGGGGCTGTAGATTCAGAAATCTAAATACATGTATTTACATGTAGGGTCAGGATTCAGTTGCTTAAGCACAGACATCTAGTGTCCTCCAAGAGACCACAGGGTATTCAAGATGTTATCATGGGACAGGTGGATGTTTCAAAGGTCCTATGGAAGACCTATCCCTTTCTGAAATGGGAGCTGAGGGTCAGAGAGCATGCTGTGGGACATCTCACGTGGTTCCAGGTGACTTCAGGTGATTGAGTCTCATCTCTGTATGTGAGTTATTTGTCTAAACTCAGTTTATGGAGAATCAGTTGCCCCAAAAGAGTGTGGTTTTAAATTATTCTTCCTGGACTGCCTGACCAACCTAGTGGCCTTCTATGATGGAATGACTACATCAGTGGACAAGGGAAGAGATGTGGATGTCGTCTATCTGGACTTCTGTAAAGCCTTTGACACAGTCCCCCACAACATCCTTCTATCTAAATTGGAGAGATCTGCATTTGATGGGTGGACTGTCTGGTGGGTGAGGAATTGGTTGGATGGTCACATCCAGAGGGTAGTGGTCAACGGCTCAATGTCCAGATGGAGACTGGTGACGAGTGGCGTCCTGCAGGGGTCCGTACTGGGACCAGTACTGTTTAATGTCTTCATCAATGACATAGACAGTGGGATCGAGTGCACCCTCAGCAAGTTTGCAGATGACACCAAGCTGAGTGGTGCGGTCGACACGC
>NW_008795021.1:1847395-1859297 GCF_000699145.1 Aptenodytes forsteri | reverse complement strand
GGAAACCTTCAAGGTCAGGTTGGATGGGGCTCTGAGCAACCTGATCTAGTTGAAGATGTCCCTGCTGATTGCAGGGGGGTTGGACTAGATGACCTTTAGAGGTCCCTTCCAACCTAAACTGTTCTATGATTTTATGATTCTGTGACTCCAATGCCTGCTCCAGAAGGGTAAGTTATGTGGCCTGTCTGGCAGCACCACTGGACATGTCTTGGATACCTTTGAACGTCTCAAATGGCACTAAGTGCCAGTGTTTATGTAACTGAATCCCACCTGCAGCCAGTACAGTCAGTGGAGCCTGTAGGAGTGTTTTCTTCACCACCACTTGGATTTATGCTTCATGGTGAGCCAAACTGCTATCTAGTCTCCATTATTTCTTTTGACTCTGTGTGTGATGGGAACTTAAACACTGAACTGAAACGGGACAGCTAAATGTAGGTAACTTAAGTGTGGAGCTGAATTCCACCTCAAGACTTTGTAGTAGTGGTGTTTTGATGAGGGAAAAGAGTAAAGCTGTTCATTTTAAACAGAAATTCTGCATTGTCGTGTGATGCAGTGGAGATGGGATGCATTAGAAATACCTTACAGCAGATGACCCTTACTCTCTTACAGTACTGATGCTGTATTAGCCTATTTATTTCCTTCTTCCTTACCCATGCACCTATTACATATAGCCCTTTTCCGTATTGATCTCACTGTGGAACACTTAGTTGTAATCTCAGAGGGCTGAATTTTTTCCCCAAATAATCTTTCCCTAAATATAAATAAATATGCTGTGTTGTGCATTGATAAACAGCGAATGTGTTTTACGGCCCTCAGCTGTAGAAACTGGTGTATCCTTGTGGCTCAAGAGATTGCTGCTTGTATACTAAGAGCTGGTTGAAATGACAGTGGATCCTGATGCTGACTTCCTACCAGTCCAAGGAACTGATGAGCTAGGAGAGCAAGAGAGCAAAATGAATGTCGTAGTATTTTCCCAAAGGTCCTAGGAAAAGCAAATCCAGAGTCTTAATTATAGCCAATTAAGCTAAGAAAATGCTTCCCCAGAGTTGTTCGTGGCTGTAATATATAATTGTAAATATAATTTAAACCAGTGTTGTTTTTTACTTTTTTCTAGATTAAAATCTCTTGGAGCAAAGATAAGGTCAAGCCATCTGAGAAAGTCTCCCTTAAAATCAGTACAACAGAACCAGGATCAGTAATTGGACTTGCAGTTGTTGATAAAAGTACAAAGCTTCTAGGAGAAAGTAGTGACATAACAGAAGATTCTGTAAGTAAATGGGAAAAAAGGTTTTAATTATTGTGTGTATGACAGGTGTATGTTTATGGAAATGTTACAGTTTATATGCTGAATGAATAATGTTCTTTGGGCAGGATTTTTAGTCCTTACGCAAATATTTTTTACTTCTGCAAGTAGTTTATCAACAGGAGGGGAAAAGACTGTAAGGCTCACAAGGTAATATGCCTAGTATTTCTAATTCCAATTAATACTTTACTGTTCTTCCATTAGATAAACTGCTCAGTTAACACTTGGCAGTTGCTTCTTTCAGGAAAGAGAAAAAAGTCAGAAAAACTCCCTAATGATTTGTGCTTCGTGCTCTTTAAAATTAGTAATATAAAATAAAGAAAGAATTTTCTTTTTTGAAGAGCAGAATAAATTATTCATCTTTTTGAATTCCCTTTACTTGCAGAAGCTCTAGTGCATCAACAATTTGAAAGAGCTGACAATATACATAATTCCTAAAGTGCTCAAATGACATAGACTAAGTGCCATAGAATATCAGTGGGCTGTAGGCTCCTATTTTAGGCTTATATAGTCTTGGTCACTCTTCCATTAATCATGAAACCACTGCAGCCTAATCCCCTTCATCCTGTCACGGATTCTCTTCTCTTTGATGAGAGCTAAGCGAGCTGCTGCTTGAGGTACAGCTGTATGAATTAGCATCTACAACAGTGAAAGTTCTGAAAAATGTGAGTTTGCATTCACTCTTTGGATGATTTTGTTTTTCTTGTCTTAGGTCTTCCATGAGCTCAATTTATACAGCACAGTGCAGTATTTCCCCCTGGTCAGAGGTTCTTTTGGTGTCTTTCAGGTACTTTTTTTTTTTTTTTAATTCTGAGCTGGGGTTTTTTACTGCTTAGTGATTTGCACATCACTTGCTAGAAGAAAATGCCCTTTTTAAAGTTTGGGACTGTAGACAATGTACTGTTTTCATAGCTTATATGGGTTTTGAATTGTGAAATTTATCAATACGTAAATACTCTGAATGCAAATAAATATGTTTGTACTTTCATAAATATGGATTGCTTTACGCTTGATATTGTCTTCCCTTTGAAAAGTTTTCAGTCATTAAGGCAATATTCAGATTCAGATTATCTCAGTTTTGTTGGTTCCTGTATATTACTTGCTTTACTTCTATGATTGCTTTATTATGATGACTTTATTTTCTTAAAAAGAAAGAAAAGAAAAAGAAAATATATAAGCACTGTTGATGTCCTGAATGTCCTGTATTGAGATATACTGTATAAATTTTATCCAGAAATGCAGCCTTTGGGTATCAACTGATGCAATTCTTGAGGAGGATAAGGAACATTTTCTTTGTAAGTAATAAAAATAAATGTAGCCAAATCTTATTTACTGAATGAGGAAGGAGGTCCATAGGTTAGGGCCCCTATTAGGTCTTCTTGCTGTACTGCATACAGGCTGCATCCAGCCTTGCAAACCATTACCATTTCCAACGTTCAAGACATACAAAATGCATATAACTAGTACTTTAAAAACTTCCTTTTTGCTGCTGTCCTGAGCGACACTACCCCTTAAAGGCCTGAGGGTGAATGGAGTTTTAATTTGCAGTTCCAGTTGATATATGTTGCAGTGGTTTGTCATGTGTAGCCATATTACACCAGTTCCATAAGCATTCCAGAAAGGCCATCTAGAAATTTAAGTTTGTATGAAACTTCTTTTTTCTTAGGAAAAACAAACAAGAAAAAAAATAGTTCCTAATGTCACGGCGTAGTGTTACCATATGTAACAAAGCTATAGATTATACTTCAAACACTGTATTAATTTGACTTTTCTTAACTGTATTAATTTGATTTTTCTTAAACCTAGATATTTGTAGGTAGGACAATATTTTTTATTTTGTAGATGGTGGAATGATACCCATAGAGGATGGTTTCGGTGATGATATGTCATTATCTAAAAATGGACCTCCTGATTTCAGCAATCTCTATGTGAGGACACATTTTCCAGAAACTTGGCTTTGGATCGACACTAAAACTAGGTATGAGATTAGAAGCAAATGGAAACTGATTTACAGTTGCCGTTGTTACTTTGTAGGTTTTAGTAGCATTCTGCACTGGTGCTGAAGAACACTGCTTAAAAATGTGGTATTACTTATATTCTACTACCACCTAGAGGCCACAAGTGAGATCGGAGACCCACCAAATGAGGCGTTGTACAACTGCGCAAAATAGGACAATGCCTGACTGAAGGCCTTGTAGTTTCAATAGAAACGATAAAAATCCTGGAGACAAAAGAAACTCTCTTCCTTTTAAAGATGGTGAGATAACAGATAGGAAGACCCAGTATTTTTCTTTACAGTACATGAGAAGATGGTGATTAGCCCAGAAAGGGAAATCTGTTCCTGTCTGCACCTAATTCAATGAACAGTTCAAACTGTCAAATGGTGGTGAAATCTGACCTGTGTTGTGAAGCACAAATCTTGTATTCTTCCACAGCTGAGAAGTTCGGGAAGCAACTGTCATCTGGGATTGTTTTAAAGGATCGGTAAAAGTTGATTACATGTAATGTGATTCAATGTAATTACCTTCAATTCATGTAATTTAAAATAATTTAAATTTTTTCAATCATTTTGATCCCATCACAAGTATTTCTGAACGATTAGGAAAAGAAAAAAACAGCAGCTTTTCCTGCCAAGAGTTTGGACTTAATTTTTGATGCATTTTAAACATTCGTGTTCACTTACTGGTGTCTGTAAATGGATACTTTTGAAAGTCTGCTCTCCCCTTCTGCCATCAGATCTGACACAGACACCACAATGGAAGTCATTGTACCTGATACCATCACATCCTGGGTAGCCAGTGCTTTTGTGATGTCTGAAAACAGCGGGCTTGGAGTCACGACTGCTCCAGTGGAGGTACCATGACACTAGACAGTTCTCCTTTAAATGCTGGTAACACTGTAGGTTATTACTGGAAGCTGCATTTCAGTTCTAACAGCAGCCGTCTCCTTATACTAATAAAGTGATTGAGAGGCCACGTGTATTCAAACTGTAAAGAAAACATCATCACTGGAGACATATGTGATACTGTATCTGCCTCCCCTTCCTGCTCATATAAATATCTCAGACATTACACAGATACTTGGCTGCCTATTTCTTTTGGAGCAGTTGTTCTGTTAGAGCACTTTCAGGATGTGCCCACTTCAGAATCTTCGTATGTCGAAAGGGGGAATGACTGCCTAAGGACAGCGTGTTTTGATGTTTTCTTGGCTGTGCCAAGAGGGCTTTCCATGAGTTGATAGTGCATGCAGGGAGGTTTGCACAGGCTAGCTGGGAAGAGGTGGCTGGGATGGGAGAGGCACGTTGTGCCTCATGCCACTGCGCTGCTCCTTACTAACACTTACCCCAGGAGGGAGGACGGGAGAATTGCTTAAAGACTAAATTCTGGCCTCGCTTTCATTTATCTGTCAAAACCAGTCTTGGACTAAACATAGGTGCTACTTTTTGGGTGACTTAGCTTGAGGAGCAGACTGGACACTGAGAGCCAGCAGTGGGATGAGGTGCTTCTTGCTGCCAAGCTCCTGTCTTTTTGGCTCTTTTTGTGCTTCCAAGTGTTCAAGGAGTTTAACAATTTAAGCTAAATTCAGCACTCCTTAGGTTAGATCTCTAACCTGAGATTCGCAATTGTACAAGTGTAGTTGTCCTAGGCTCACTCTGTATTCATGGAAATAGCTACTTAGAGAGAGTTATTTAGCCTGTTTAAAATAGGAGTTGCTTTCTGAAGTCTCATTTAGCTAGTATTTTGTATACGTTGAATAATCCTCTGAAGGTAGTTATCTCCTTCTATTCATTATGTAAAGATCCTAGAGAAACTATGTTCCTAACTGGGACAACTCCACTTAAGTGCCTAAGGTTAGAAAGGTTGAAACTGTGCAGTACTGGGCCATAGATTTCCAGCTTGATGCCAGCACTAGTGCAAGCATAGCTTGGAGACAGCCATTTATCTCTTTAAGATCTCATGCCCTCAAATTCCTGGGGAGGGGCAACTTTTGGGATCCAAACTGAGATCCACGTCCAGATTTCATAGCTGGCTGCTACACGAGACACGGAACATGTGCTTTGAACATCCTGATCATAACTCCACCACAGAATTTGGAGCCCAATCTGGATTTTGTGGCTAAGGCTCCTTTGAGACTGGAATCATGATTCTCGTTTCTTTCGCTCGGCTTGGCAGAGATGGGACAGAAAGAGGAATAGTTTTCTGGTTCAGACTGTATGAAAATATATACTTGGCCTCTCATCCTCAAATTTGAGAAGGCTGCAAGTAGAACAGATGTTGAGATTATTATTTAACTATAATCACCCACATGCACTGTTCAGTACTTCACCCTTGTTGGGATGTTTATATTGCGCTTAGAGTTCCATATGGCTTAAACATGTTAATCAGTACCATACAGAGAGGCAAATAAAAGAAATGCCTGAAAACTGTAATGGGGAAATAAATAAGTGACATCTGCATGCTTAATGTCATTTAATGCTTTGTATCTTGTTTTTATTTGACTTCTACTACACAGAGTGTCGATAATTTTACCCTATTGTATTTTATTGAAATATACCGGAATATTCAGCATAAGAAAGACACGGACCTGTTGGAGCGGGTCCAGAAGAGGGCCACGAAAATGATCAGGGGGATGGAACACTTCTCCTATGAATGAGAACATCAATGATTAGAACAATAAAGCAGGTTCCCGAACAGAATATGCAGAACAGCAGTTCTAACTGGGTTGAGGGTCAGTAGGTACTGGCACTTATAAAAGGGCAGGGCCTGTTGCGACAGGACAAGGGGGAATGGCTTTAAACTAAAGGGGGGTAGATTGAGACTAGATCTAAGGAAGACATTTTTTACGCTGAGGGTGGTGAAACACTGGCACAGGTTGCCCAGAGAGGTGGTGGATGCCCCATCCCTGGAAACATTCAAGGATAGGTTGGACGGGGCTCTGAGCAACCTCATTGAAGATGTCCCTGCTGATTGCAGGGGGGTTGGACTAGATGACCTTTAGAGGTCCCTTCCAACCCAAACTATTCTATGATTCTATGATTCTGTGATTCCTGAGTGTAAAACTTCAGTATTACAAGAGTTTTAGAGACAAGCAAAACAAAAAAGACAAAGATAATAGGTACATAGGGAAAACGTCGACTAAGAGCTAACCAAAAATTCTCCATCAGAACTTCTCTAATATCTAAAGAAGTTTTTGACACTGAAAGCTTTAGCAAACAACTTTTCAAAGTTTTAAAAAGAAAACATTGGAATATTTGCTAGCTAAAAAGAAAGCTGAGGGGTTTTTGGATCTGAAACTCAAAACACTTGGAAGAATTTTTTTAATGAAAACCAAATTAAAACCATTTTTAGTTGACATTTCAATAATAAAGGATATCATGCTTCAGCCATTCTTATTGTACAGATGTTCATAAACAGTGAAATTTTGATCCCATTCAGCTTGATGAGAGCTTACCACTGATTTCTTAGAGCCAAGACTTCATCCAAAAACCTCTGTTCACAGATAAAAGTAACTGCTTGCTGGTATATTTCTGCAGTTTTTCTTTTAATTAAGAAAAGATGTATTTTTAGAAATATAACTAAAGAACTTATGCCAAGATTAATCTCACAAAATAACACATCATTCTAAGATGTTGGTGAATTGCAGAGTTTGGGAGAGTTAGTTATTTTGCATTCCAACATGCGTTTCTGTACTGACATGGAGATAGGGCAACTGACAGATTCTTAATCATCCATTTCTTGTGCACTCAAAACAGTTCACAGTTACCTTAATGAGATCTCAGGACAGATCACAGCTTCCAAACTTGCCAGATGATAGACTCTTAGTCCCAATTCAGGTGCCTCTGTTGGAACTTGCCCTGTCAAAGCTGTCAGCAGCTTTCATCTGAATGGCGCCACTGCGTTCCCACAAAGGTGTTAACGACCAGAAGCATCTTTGGCTTCTACTTCAGCCCTGCAGTAATACATTGTGTTAACTGTAGAGTACAAGTGAACATACTCTGTTGTCTGAATTTAAAAGTGATCAGGAGACAAATTGTACAGTCATTTTCTTGCTAGTATCTGATTGTAGGGGTTCACTGTTGCTTTTGTTTTGCAGCTGGAAGCTTTTCAACCTTTCTTCATTTTCCTGAACCTTCCATACTCTGTCATCAGAGGAGAGCAGTTCATTTTGGAAGTGAACATCTTTAATTATTTGAAAGAAGAAGCTGAGGTAAAACAACAGTGTCTTTGTACTTGAATGTTACTAGACACTGCAGGTTTTCATCACCAGTGGAGACCACATCTTTCTCTTGTGAGAACTTTAATATTTTCTTCAGTGGACGGACCGTAAAGCTCTTTCTCTATACACAAAAAAGGTGGCAGCATATGAAAGCAGTTTTTCAAAATTAACATTTTGTATTGCAAATGTTACTGTATTTACAGGTTACTGTGATTCTGGATGTGAATGATGCTTTTGAAATTATTCTAACATCCAATGAAATAAATGCTACAGAAAATCAACAGTCTATATCCGTACCAAGTGAAGATGGGAAAACTGTTCAATTCCCAATCAAGCCGAAACAGCTGGGAGAGATTCCCATCAAAGTGACAGCAATATCATCTGCTGCTTCTGATGCTATCATCCAGAAAGTTTTAGTAAAGGTAAACAGTCTGCAGCTTGGCTTGTTCCTGAAATAAATTGTTCCCTAAAATAGACAACAGAGTGCAGCAAAAAGGCAAACTAATTTACTTGTCTGCCTCTGGCTCTGTAAGGTTGGTTTTGGGTCAGGTGGCTTTAAGTAGAAAACACTTCTTTTAAAAGAATTTCTCCTTTAAAATTCTTTAGATCCCCTTCCAGGAATGAACATGTAGATCTGTTCTACAACAGATAGTGTGTCAAATGCTTCCGAAAGCAAGGTGAAAGCTATTTGTGCATCAGTGAACCTCTGGTGCTACAGCTAGCTTAATAATCTGTGGACCAAATAACTGTGTTATGGATAAGTGCAATCAATTTTGCCATACACCTGGCTTTAGTTCAAAGCCTATTTTATATGAACATTTCTGTATTTTGCTGGTGGTGGAAATTTAGCTCCCAGACTTTCTGATAAACCAGAAACTGATAAGACATGCCTAACTTTGGACATCTAAGTCTGATTCACGTAAGGCTCCATTTCAGTGGAAGGTGGTAGACATTGGTACATCTCATCCTAAAATAAATGCTTAAGATCATAGAATCGGAGAATGGTTGAGGTTGGAAGGGAGTAGTCCAACCTTCCTGCTCAGAGCAGGATCGACTACAGCAGGATGCTCAGAACCATGTACAGTCAGGTTTTTAATATCCCCAAGGACAGGGACTTCACAGCCTCTCCAGGCAGTTTATTCCAGTGTTTGAACACCCTCACAGTTAAAAAAGTATTTTTTTATGTTTAAAAGGAAATCCCTTTATTTCAATTTGTGTGCATTGCGTCCTATTCTGCTGTTGGGCACCACTGAGAAGAGCCTAGCTCCAACTTCTTTACACACTTCAGGTATTTATACACATTGTTGAGACCCCCTGAGCCTTCTCTTCTCCAGGCTGAACAGGGCCAGCTCTCTCAGTCTGTCCTCAGACTGCTTAAAACCACTATCCTGCATAAAAGCCTGTTAGACTAAGGTGTAGGCTGAGGAAAGAAACCCATTTTTTTTTCTCTGCTTCAAGGACAATTTTTCTCAAGGGATTTTGCATGCATGAGGAAACAAAACCTTTATGGTCACGTACCTAACTTCAGTTCAAGTCCTCCTTGTATAACAGGCTGTAGGATTGCAGACAGCAGAAAAGGTACCACCTCCGGTCTTGGCATGTTCTCAGCCATGGAGCTCCGTGCTTGGCATGGAGCTCACTGGAATCAGAGATGCTCTCATTGACTTTGTGGGTGTAATTTGTAATCGACACGTGGTCTCGAGAAGCAAGTAGTGGAGGTAGGTCTTTATAAGAAAAACATTTCTGTGTCTGTTTGGACAGGCCAATAGTTCAGGTTCTTGATGTGTTAGCAAGCAGCACAAAATACCTGACAGTGTTTTAGATCCCTCAGTACAGTAAGCACACACCTCCTGTCCTAAAAGCAACAAAATGTTGGAGATTACAATAATCCTGTCTTTATTTTGATAGGCTGAAGGATTGGAACAGACATATTCTCAGACAGTCCTTTTGGATTTGACTGGGAATAAACCACAGGCAGTGTCAAAAACTTTGGGTTTCACTTTTCCTTCTGATGTTGTAAGTGGCAGTGAGAGAGTGCAGGTCGCTGCTGTTGGTAAGGATTATCTTATTCTGTTTCCATCTTTATTATTTACTGGTCAGCTGTATTTTTTTAAAAAATAGTTTTATGCCTGCTGAGCTTTTGTTGAACTCGGTATCTAAGATCTATGTGTCCACGATGTAGCTCCTGGCATCTTCTGCACTGCAGGCATAAGTGGTTTTTGAAGAACAGAGCAGTTGCCGGTAGTAACTAGAAGTAGTAAACTCTGTCAAGTAGAGCAGGGAGGCTGGTGTGTAATAACCTGAGCTACCCTAGCAGGATTTGCCAGAGCTTCTCTCAGAGCCCCTGCTGAAGGACCCTTACAAGATTTTGCCCAGTATGGCTATTGCTTTACAGGTTTTTAGGGAACTGCATTAATTTTTATTTAATTGCTATATTAATAGGTTGAATTGTTAATTCAAAATAATTTACCTTCCTATGCATTAGACTAAGCATAGGAAGACCTTATGGGTGGAGTGTGTTATTCCTTTAATTTATTTATTTTACGATATTATGGTATTGACTATCCATTTTCAGAGTTAGAGAGGGAGTCGCATTTTAATAAGGAAGGTCCTGCAAAGTTTGCTAGTATCCTGTTTTAATTCTGCTTGTCTGCAGAATAAAACCTAAAACCCGGCTGTTGTTTCTTGTGACACCTAGGCTTTGATAACTGTGGGTGAGAGAAGAAATATAGGAAGTTTCAAATATGTACCATTACTGAAACATTTTCCTGGATTAAATATCTTTTGCATTTTTTTTTTTTAATGGTGGCAGTTTGAAATTACTCTGTAGTTGGAAAGGTCTGTGGGGAGATAGGTCAGTGGGCACAAAGTTGATCAGAAGATGAAGTCTCTTTTCTGCCTGGTTAGTGGTGTTTAGTACAAATGTTCCTAATGTATCATATTTTCTCCCAGTTTAGATGATACCACCCTTTATGTGTGAGGTATGCTTTTATTTGCAATAAGCTTTAATTTATTTTCATTAAATTTTATCTTTCAGGTGATTTACTTGGGCCTTCTATCAACGGTTTGTCATCATTGATTAAGATGCCTTACGGCTGTGGTGAACAGAATATGATCAATTTTGCTCCAAATGTTTATGTTTTGCAATACCTGACTAAAACCAGGCAGCTGAGAGAGGATATTAAATCAAAAGCTGTATCATTTATGAGAAAAGGTCTGTATGCTTAAAAGAAAGATGTTAGAGTTTTAAGAACTCTTACTATTAAAAACATATCTGTGATTCTGCATTTGGTATTTGAAATACTGCTCTGTTGGTGTCATGAGAACTGGAAGAAAAGCCCATCTTCTCTTTCTTTTCCTCTTTCTTCTGGGCTGACAGAATTGAAGAGCAAATGATTTTGTTTACAAGGGCAAGTTTTCTCAGAACAAACGTTGTTGTTTTTATGTAGTTACTTTTTTCTCAGATGAAAAATGCATTTTAGAAGGTAATTCATATAGATTTCTTAGGTGGTTGTTACTTACCCTTTGATAAAACCATGTGTGAGCGAACATTTCTGACCTTTGCTTGAGGCACAGAGGTTGAAAATTAGTCAGTGGGCAGAGTGAACCATATTCATCCCACGTGTGTATCTGTCTTCAGTGACACCATCCCCATCCTGCCATGTCCTTGTAGAGCTCAAGGAGTGGCGTTTGCTCTGGTGGCTGGCTTTTGCCCACCCAAGTTTTAGACTTGGTCAGAAGTGAACTCTGTGCTGGAAAATTGTAGCTGGAAATTGTTGTATATTTTAATTGGGAAATACTCCAGGGCATCACAAAGTGTAGAGAACATAGTTGCACTATGCTTCTCTGTGTGTTTTGGATCAGACAGTGTCTAACTGTGATGTACCACGCTTGCCACATGTCACTCTGCTTGCTGAGAGCCTGGTTCACAAAGAGGAATGAGACCATCCTCATGTGAGCTACACCCCTACTAAGGTACCATGATGACCTTTTCAGATTTTATTTACTCTCTGTAAGTCTTTGATTTTTTGGTGTGTTTTTTTTTTTTTTAAAGTTGTTGACATTTCACTTGGAAAAGACACAGCTCAGAATAAATTTTCCTTTCATCAAGATCCCAATTTTCTGTCAAAAGCAGTTAAATGATTTTTTTAAACCCTTCCTACTACACAGTTTAGTTGAAAAGTAAGGTGGGGGGGAAGAGATGTGTTATGTAAACAGCTACTCCAAAGTTTGTAAGCAGTCTTCCACTCTTTGAAGCCTGAGTTTTGCTACCATAATTTTCTGAAGTTTTCCAGTAGCAGATTGTCGCGGTTTAACCTCAGTCGGCAACTGAGCACCACACAGCCGCTCGCTCACTCCCCTCACCCCCTGGTGGAATGGGGG
>NW_008795021.1:1826780-1847240 GCF_000699145.1 Aptenodytes forsteri | reverse complement strand
CGATGCCCAGCCAGTCCCCGAGCAGTGGCCCCCCCGGCCAGCTTTCCCCAGTTTATGTACTGAGCATGACGTCACATGGTATGGAATGTCCCTTTGGCCAGTTTGGCTGTGCCCCCTCCCAGCTTCTTGTGCACCTGCAGCCTTCTCAGTTGGTAGAGCATGGGAAGCTGGAAAGTCCTTGACTAGCATAAGCACGATTTAGCAACAACTAAAACATCGGTGTGTTATCAACATTGTTCTCATCCTAAATCCAAAACACAGCACCGTACCAGCTACTAGGAAGGAAATTAACTCTATCCCAGCTGAAAGCAGGACACAGATTTATTAAATTTATTTCAAAGCAAGTGAAAATTATAGGATTAAATGTCACTTTTATACAAAGCATTGTGTTACTTAACTTGTTTCTGGGGCTTTGAATTTAGGTACATGTTTTTAACACTGTAGTAGCCAAAACAGTAAGTATGCTGAAATATTTGTAACCTTAAGATAGAAAAGATTCACAATCTAAAAAATATTCTGTTTTTTTTTGTTTTATTTTAAAACTTAATTGATTTCAGTTGTTGCACTGATTTTTTAAAAATGTAACCTTAAAGTTGAAATGTATCTTTAGTTTGAGATGTAACTTTTATAAGCTCAGTCTTTGAAAGGATTGTCATGAAGTTCAATTTAAAACAGACTTTATTTCGCATGTCAGAATTCACTAAATATTTGAAAAAGTGACCTCATAATCTGAAGTAAATATAATTAATTTTAAGACTAAATGCTTGTGAGAAGAAGCGATCATGTCGCTAGCAAAGACTGCTATATGATCTTTCTTTTAGCAGTTTTTATTTACCTAGAACAAAGGCAAAGTAAAACAAAAGTTGCCTTTTAAAAAAATTCCTTCAGTTGTGGGAATGACAGATCCCATCTTGAAATCACTTCTTCAGATAAAAAGAAAATCCTGGTTGGTCTGAAAACTTTGGTGCGAGACCCAAAGCAAGCAACGAGTTTGAGCAGTATTTCCAAGCTGTTTGAAATGTGAGACCCTTTAGTCTTTCACATATTTCTGAAGTCCTTCCCATCCTGATGCACTCCTCTTTCAGCCTTGCTCAGCGAGCCTCCTACATCTCTTGGGTTTCAGCCAGTCCTCTGGGAGTACTAGTGTACATCTTCATAATAGGATCCTTCTTTTCCTTCCCTTTCCACTTGTATGTGTTGACATTTGAAGTATTGTTTTTCGTGTCTGATTGAGTGTCCGTTGGAACAAACACGGTGGTTCACAGCCCCCAGGTCTCCTGTTCCAGCATTTCTGCAGGCTTCCCCGTGTTAGATACGCTCACGTTTGGAGACTTTAGCGTGACTGCAATGGAGTTGGCGTTGAGAAGAAAGCAAGCAAACTGTAGGAAATAGCTGAGTGATCGCTCCATCCTCCCTCTGGTTCTGCTCATCTTTCTGATCCCTCCCAAGCTTAACAAATTCTGAGATAAATTTATCCCTGTGTAAGGCCTGCTCAGCAGTCTTTGTTAAGCAGGCTGTTGGTCTTAGTTTAGTGCTTTTACACTACTAGCGGGGTGGTGATTATAATACTTATTGCTGTATATTGCCTGTTCTGCAAGAAGCAGAAGACCTCAGTTTTCAGGCCTTGCAGTCAGATACTTTTGAAGAGGAAGCAATCTATTTGTATATATACATATATTCATGTTCCTCATAGCACATTATTTTGAGGCTTAAACTTTGACAGTGACTTTTGCTTTCCTTGGTGAGAAATGCAACTCATTGCTTCTTTTTTCACCAGTTTTAATCATGTAATTAACCACTGTTGTTGTGCTAAATACATTATAAACCCCCTATATTTAAGTGGAAATTGCAATTTCAAACTCTTCTAAAGAGACAAAAACTAAACATGATGCTACTGGGGTAAGAGTTTATATGGGAGGGTGCACTGGTACACTGTAGCAGTTCAGATTCACATCTTTATCTCTCTTCTATTATAGAGAGACCCTGACTAGGATTTCATCTTACACTGTAACTTAGATTGAGGGACCAGGCCATTTGTTCCTCAGTTATTAACACTGACTGTGTATCTATATTCAGGATAGTGTGTAAGCGTGTGATTAATCCTTTATCAGTGAAAGCAAGGAACATTTTGCAGGGGAACAGTTGTAGTTGGGTGGATCTCACAGGATGTATTTGTAAATTCATTTATTTGCGTAGGACTTAATGATGGTTGACTGAGGGTTTTCCTTCTGCCTGGCTAATTCAGTATTGTGTCTGTACCTGTCAGGTGTTAGACTAATGAATATACTTTCTTAATTATAATAGCAAAATAGTAAAGCCAAGGAAAAAGACAAGGTGGGGGAAGGAAGAAAAGATGTCTTGTGAAATGCTGTAAATAGTTACGATTATTGTTCTGGATACACAAATGGCAAGCAAAATGTAAGGGAAGGAAGGCTTTAGATATCAGAAACTACAGTGAGTAGCATATCATAGGAAGCTCTTCATTTCTAACATTAACAAACATTGGTTCTGCACTGGTCAGCTATTGAGTAAGGATGCTGCTGGTGGTCGTGAGCAGCTAGTGAGCCCTCAGGGCCCTTTTATTATAGATGTTCAGCAGTCAGGAGAAAGCTGCACTTGTTCTGGATACTGAAAAATCTTCAAATACATTTTAAATGGATCCTTCTGAGGATTTCAGGGTCTTCAGGTCTTTTGAAATTTTTCACTCATTTCAGAACAGCCTCTTCCAGCATGCTTTTTCTGATAGCTAGTCCTTTGCTTTGTAAAAAGCAAGCTGCTGAAAGGGTCTGTTTTTCAGCAGCATTTGAAGCTTTGTTGTACTCTTGCCCTTCCAGTTGGAAAATACTTCATTTTTGCTCGTCCTTCCTTCTGCTGGAAAGATAGAGCGTTTCTGTAGGTGCACACCTCCAGCTCCCCAAAGTGACGAAGCACTGAACTATAGCTGCTACTCTGCTCTGCACTCACTGCTGTGCTCCTGGAGCCACCGAGTTACATGGGAGCGTGTCTCTCCGCATCGCGCTGTCAAGTTTGGGTGGCAGATGAGTGGGAGCAGGAGCTTCTCGTTCTGCTTTTGTATATGGATCCTTCGTGTTACTGCTGCCCGCTTTCTCATCATCTTCTGTGCGGTTTTGTGTATTCCTACATTTTTAGGAGATTCTTTATGAAATACGAGCCCAAGTTCTGCCCTTCTCAGCCTTAGAAAGTGCCTCACTTCACATCAGCAGACAGTTTGTGCTGGAACCTGCATGAGAGGAAAGTGTTCAATACCTGTCTCTGCTTTTCCAATTCAGGCTACCAGAGAGAGCTGCTTTTCCAGAGGGATGATGGCTCTTTTAGTGCCTTTGGAAATGAAGATCCCTCTGGGAGCACATGGTAAGTAGTTCTGCCAGATTCACTGTGGAATTTGAGTATTTTAGATATTTTCCCTGCGACTAAAAATTTTTTGTGAAGCTGGTAAAAATTTCCAGCTGTGTTAGCCTTCTGCCTGGTTTTCATTAGGTGTTTAGGCCAACTCTAAGGTCATTCTGCTGGATAACATGCTGTCAAAGCCATTATTAGGGCAAGGCTTTTTAATTTTGCAAAAGATGAATGATGAATTATTTTAGTCAGGGGAATAGCTTGGTCTGAAAGTTTTTCTGTTGTTTCCTCAAAGGAATGAAGAATAATAATTAAATGACTTATTCTTGCAGTTGACTGAAACCATTTAGGGCTATGTGAATGTCATTGCTTCAAACAGATTTTCAGTTCTCTCCATACTGGAGGCAGAAGACTGACTGAGGCATTTCGTAAGGGGTGAACAGAGTTACTGGTGATAAAAACTTGCCCTACTTACCTCTCTTACACCTCCTTTTTTTGAGACTGTAAATACAGCTGAAAAAGTCTTTTCAGTGCTGAATTTCACTCTAAGAAGCATAGTAACCATAGTAGTGGAGGCTAGATAGATAACAGAGACAAGTTCCAGCACTTTGTTCAGCTAATCCATGTTCAGTTAGTTTAAATATACTTACGTATTTCAGTACACGCTGCTGACTTTAAATAGAACCATCCCAGTTACTGTGCCACTGATTGAGTCGCTCCTTCTGGAGTCAGTGAGCATCTTTCATTGACATCAGCAGGATTTGCCTTAGAGTCAGTATTGATGGATTGGAAAATGAAGGTAATTTATCTATACTGGCAACTCTGGTACTTAAATAGTGCAGTGAGAGGTTACATGAATGCATGTTTGGCAAAGAAGGGAGTCAAAGCAGAACTTGGGATTATTAATGAATAAAACAGCAAAGGTTGTTTCAATGATACAATTACAGGGATAATCATGATAATTGACGTCACACTCATAACTGCATTACTTCGTAAACTATGATTTTTGCCACTTTAGCCTAGCATCAGGAGGCAGGAGAGCAACATTTGAATAAAGATAAACGTGCTGGCAGACTTGGAGTCTATACTCTGTATTTATTTTTAAAATGTAATAGCTGCAAAAGGGATGATCTTTAGGAACAAGGACATAGCTTCATTTTTTGGTGGATTAAGCTTAGTCTACTTGCTTGTCTGGGTGAAGCATGTATTTTCCTCTGTGCTTGGGAGGTGTGTGTAGAACACCTTATGCATCACAGTATTCTTACATCATCTTAAACAGAAGAAACTGTAATACGTTGCTAATTTTGTCATATTTGATTAACCTTTTCCCCAAGGTTATCAGCTTTTGTATTAAGATGTTTCCTTCAAGCTCGACCATTCATAGATATTGATCAAGATGTACTCATGGATACAGCTAAATGGATTGTCCGGCATCAGAAATTAAATGGAGAATTTCATGAGCCTGGGAAAGTGTTACATAGTGATCTTCAAGGAGGCACCAATAATCCAGTCGCTCTCACAGCTTACATCATGTCATCCCTCCTAGGGTCCCCAGATAAACAGGTATTGGAATTCACAAATAGAATTCGTAGTTACTGGAACACTTCATAAATTGTCATACTACCTGGTATGTATGACATATACATAAACACTTGGTAGTTTACGGAAACAGAGGGACATCTGAACACAGACAAAATTTAACCTGATTTTGTTAAACTTCCCTGTACTTTGGCTTATCTACCTGAGACAATACAAAGCTGTGCTGTTAGGCCCTTCAATTTTAAGTGGCTTTGCAAAATCTAAAGGCAGTTGCTTTTAGCAAGCATACTGTCGTGGCTTTAGTCCAAGAACTTGCAAAGAAATTTATGGGGGGAACTATCCTTAGAGATGTTAAGTCATTCCAATTGATTTCATTGAGATTACTCACGTTCATAAAAGACAGTGCCAGATCAAAAGGTTTGCCTTTGAGGTTCATGCCTGTCACTCTGAAAGAGATTTTCAGTATTTCTTGGTTGTTGTTTGGTGATAGTAATGTTTCTGTTTCTGTACAAATTTTTCTTTTAAATTATAATATTTCAATGTATATTTTATTCACTGTACATTCTTCAGTATGATCTTCATTTCCAGCATGCTTATGTCATCAAGAGTGCTACAAACTTTCTAGAAGGTAAATTAGAAGAAGGCATTTCGGATAATTACACTTTGGCACTTGTGACATATGCGTTGTCTTCGGCGAAAAGTACAAAAGCAAAGGAAGCACTGAATATACTGAACCAGAGGGCAGAACACCAAGGTATTGCACAACTATCTTACACAGTTGTATAGATGGATTTTTGTCAAATTTAAGAATACCTATCATATATCTACAGCTGCATATAGAATTGGAGATGAAGAGAATCCTTCTGAATTCAAATCTGTTTTGAGTATGATATAGAGAATAAACTAAGAACTTCCAAGACAGCCTTAATGAAAAGTGTCCATAAATGAATGACAATTCACGACAAAGCTAGGCCTTTCAGTCTCAATTACTGTGTTCCTGATGGGAGTACCATGGCGCTGTTGAAGAACATTATTTGTCAGTTTTTCCATGTTATTATGTGCGCTTGTAAGATCAGCCTGGTTAAAGAGAGATGGATAGGGTTAGCTATTCCAAAGTAGTTCGGATAGATCAGGAGGGTGTGGGGGGGCAATTAGTTAAAATCAGTATCAGAATGAAGAGTTGAAGGATTGGACTTTCTGTAAGACAATACAGAGGTGTGTTGCATTTTCTGTAGGGACCCATCATCTCATCATGTTTAACCTCTTCCGAGTTCAGCACAACTGAATTTTGTTCCCTGTTTTGGGGGAAGAACAGACCATATGGAGTATAAGAAATGGAAGTTTTTGGTTCAAAATAGTAACTGTCCTCTTGAAAAATCCAAAGGAATTCATGTTCTAGCCTAGAAATGGAGCCTCTTGGGTGTTCCTCTGTGTTTACTGAGTTAGGCCTTTCAGACAGTCACTTTTGAGAAGGGAGGAAGTCACTTTTTTGGAAGGCTTCACTTAAGAATGAGCTTCATGAGCAGCCGTGCTGTCTGAGGTGCCTTCTCTAGTCCCGAAGAGAAAGGAGCACCCCAGCAACAAGGTGGCCTTTTCACAAGGGCTCCTTTACATGAGCACTTCAGGCTGACAACAAAAGGATCAATGTAAAGTTCACTGAAATCAATGGGAGTGACTATTGGGACTCCAGCTTTTTTTGTATCTAGATTCAGCCATGGCTGAGGAAGTGCTTAATTCAGTCCTTTATGGGACATACACCTAAACATTAACACAGTTTTAAAGAACCTTGCTCGATCCCATATGTAAGCGTTAATTATTTCCCTTAAGTCTTTCCCAGAAGTCCAAAGACTTCAGTCTGTGGATCTGAGGTTATTATTGGTTCCTTTTGCAGGAGAATTTCGCTTCTGGATAACACCTGCTTCGGAAATTTCTGATTCATGGCAGCCACGGTCCATCGATATTGAACTTGCAGCATATGCTCTGCTCTCGCACTTTCATCAAGACAGATTAGCAAAGGGGATCCCTATTATGAAATGGTTAAGTCAGCAAAGAAATCACCTTGGGGGATTTTCATCTACTCAGGTAATATCTTGTCTCAAGGGGCTTTGTTATACTTTCTAAATGAGCACTGTATATTAAAAAAAAGAAGAAGAAAAAAGGGACCATTTGTTTTTTTACATAACAATTACTGAATTTTGTTTTGCTGTAACAGCCTTGGTTACGTGCAGGCTTGCATTCTTTGCGATATTGACATCTTAAACCTGGCCTACCAGTTTTAGTATTTTGGCAAGTATAATAAAAAACAGAATTAGAGGGTCACCTTGATTATATAAAATATTAATAAAAAAAGATCTTAAATTAAGAAGAAGAAGTGATGCCCATGGAAAAATAATTAATCAGATTTTCCAAGCAAGTGTGATAAATATCTGTGCTTACTTTCTTTCCAAGGAGATAAACCTCTTTCTATTCTTTCCATATGTGGGTCCTCAAACTCCTGAAAGGCTATTAACTAAGATAAGAAAGGGGAGTAGGTTTTAGAGAAACACCCTAACCTAGTGACTCTGTTGGCAGTTGGTCTTAACTTAATAATGTACTTTGTCCTCATTATTACGTAGATTTTTGATGGGCCATGAAATTTGGAAGCTCTACATTATCTCCAGGAGGTTTCCATGTTATTGAAACCACATCTTGTAAGCTGTGCTGGCAACCAGAAAATTTATATAGTACTTTGGATTGCATTAGTTTAAACTAGCTCTTAAATTAACTACAAATGCTGGTCACAGTAAAATGCCACATTTCTTAATACTGCTTGGTACCAAGCTGTACAGGCGTCATTATTTTCAAATGTTTGTTGGTATTAATCTGAGAGAAACTAGTTTTACTAAATAAAATGCAAGTTAACAACCAGCTTGGTTTCCCTGAGGTTCTAGTATTTTTCTAATGTGTTAATTCTTGCTTATTATTTGAAGAGGCTGATTGAAGCACTAAATGAGTTGAAAAAGCTTTTCTCTATTCTCCAGAAACTATTTTTACTTGAAAGTTTGAAAATCCAGCATTTACCCCTGAGGGTGAAGTTAAGAAATGAATTTAATCCTTTTGTTCTTCCATAGTCTAAACTATTTTGATTTCAAAATTACTCCAATGTCTCTCTACCCCCAAGGTCCCCCTAAATGCCTTTTTAATTTGTGGAAATGACCCCATACTTTTTGTTAACTTCTAAGATTGCTTTAAAAAAATGTTTGGAGTGTTTCCTTCCATGAGTTTATTACATTAGAAACTTAATATATTGTTAAACAATAAGGAAGAAAGTAATCAGTTGCATGTGTGATGTTTTGTAAGTTAGGGTATGATAACTCACTGCAATTTGTATACGTGGTATAGCTTACTATGAATTTGCAATCAGTATATTTTGCTTTATAATGCTTTTAATGTTTGAGCATAAAATGTACATATGACATATACACGGGAAAACAATCCATACAAAAAATAGCATATATATGAATGTAGATTTAAATGGTAGGGAAGAGCAGCAAATTCTGCAAAGACTGTGTTGCTGGGCAAGAGGGGCCTATGAGTCTGGGTTGAGACCGTATTCCCTAACTTTTCAGGTTGTGTATTGGACACAGCATTGTCATACTGAGCTGTGCACCTTGTGCTTCAGCTGTGAATGTTTCCTGGTGAAAAGCCTTAGGTATGCCTTCTGCTTTAGAGCATACCAAGGGGCACGTTTATCTTCTCTGTAGGTAGTTCTTTGCCCTCTTGTTTTTCACCTGTGTTTCTGAGAGTCATTTAAGCCTAGGATGTGGAAAAGCTCTGAAGTCACCTTCAGCTATGGCAGATAGCATTTCTAGACATCTTGAACTTTCTATCAATTCAGGGTGAGAAATGTAAATGTGAGAGATGTAATTGTAAGGACTTGGAAAAGGTGCTTCAAGGTATTCCTTGGTTTCCACAACTTAGGTAAGGGCAAGCATATTTCTGCTTTCAGATGTTTAAAATCAGATTCTTCAACAAGATCTTATAGCTCCTTAGGTCTATAAGATAGATCAGATATATAGATGTGATAGGTCACTGTAGTTTCATTCACTTCAGTGTGAAAGAAGTTTTGTAAGTTTGGGCTTCCAAGCCATAGATCTTCATCAGAAACTGACATATGAGTAGTCTGAGTAAGGGCAGTCATTCAGATGCTTCGTCACTGTCTTCTGCAAAGGAGTAATCGAAGACATTCTTTCAGGGTAAATATTGGCCTCCTACTGAAAAAGTCTGCCACTTACTCCAGACTATTAAATCTTCCTGTAGCCCATTAGTTGCATCTATTTTGTCACACCATGTTAAGCACTGGAGCTGGGATCCCAGCTGTAGTGGTTCAGCAGTTTACCAGCAACTTCGGCACTGTTGCTCATCAGCTGATCTTTCTGAATTTTAATCAGTGAAGCAGGTCATCTCAAATGAGGACGTGGCACGGGAAGGAGAGTGATTTCTAATCATTTAGAGTGAATAGGCAGCACGTGCCTGTACCTTAAGGTATGGCACAGTCACCATGTTGTAATTAATGAGCTTCTGTTACGTTAGAATGTTGTTACTAGAAGTGACCTAAGAATGAATAAAACAACTCTGTATGCTGAGCCTGCAAGGCCAATTCCTTCACTGTCACTGGTTAAAAATAGGTGCAAAATGAACTACACGAACAGCAAAAATCCCTGAGAAGCATTAGAGATATAATTGATTACTGTATTTTTTTCCAGAAAATAGTGGATGTTAAAATTCTCATTCACTAAACTGTGCTGGACCAAATGTTCAAAAACTGCCTCTTGTGTTCAAAACCTGGAGAGCTAAGCCTGCAATCATACACAAAGATAAACAAAAGAGAATTTTAGATATATATATGATAATGTGTTTATAAGCATATTCTGCAGTGGTTAAACAACTGCACAAAATGTCTTGATCAAATATAGAGTATAAAAACTGCGCTGAACCCCTTTGAAATTGTTGCCGGGGGTCTGATAAAAACTCATTTCAGGCTTTTTTTAATAATGTTAATACTTTTTCAGACCTATAGCATTTGCTTCGGTGATCAAGGTACCCTGAATAACTCCTGTGCAGTACTGGATATTTAATGCATAGTCACTAAATAAATCTAGAAAGTAGCAGTATCATTACTTTCCTCATTGGCTTTCTCTTCACTGTCCGCGTGGTGTGTAATTCTGACTGTTGTGTCCACCAGCGTGTCAGGTGTTCCACATACCTTGCACAAGAGGAAAGCTTACTTAGCTGGCTCCTACCCCATTCTCCATTGCATGTCACAGTAGCTAACTTGTTCTGTGTTGCCATCCCTCTTCTGTGCTGGGATCCTTCATGCCAGTGGAATCCCAACAGAGATGTGGAGGTGGCTGCATGAAGACTCCAGCATAATCAACAAATGGGACAATGCAGGGACTGTGAGCTCCCCAAGGCATGGCCTATACACAGGTAGTTCACTGCACAGGTTTCTTCTGTTTAATACGGAAGGATTTGTTTCTCTCAACAGGACACAGTGGTGGCTCTGCAAGCCTTGAGTCTATTCGCAACTCTCACTACTGCAAGCAAAGCAGAAATGGATGTAACAGTGACAGCACCTTCTTTGAAAACTCCGGAAACATTTTCAGTTGATACTCAAAACCGTTTTCTGCTTCAGACCAAGGAGGTACTGTAGAAAGAGAGGAATACTTTTGTAAAGTCTGCTGACTGAAAGTACTTTGAAAATACTGTTTTACTCATCTTTCTTTCAGATTGCCCCTGCACAACCAATGACAATTACAGTGGCAGCAGAGGGAACAGGATTTGCTGTCTTTCAGGTACACAATGCAGTTATTCTTGCTAAAGATATGCTCTCTATAAGGAAGGTATATTTTGGAAGCTTTATAAAACATGTTAATAAGAACAATCTTCTGAAATGTCTTAAATCAGTACCGAAGCACTTTACTAATTGAAGAATGCTGTGAACCAAATATTGTGTGAATGGACATATTCATGTGATTGTTTATGTCCGATGGCCTGGCCTTTTAAGTACTGCTGGATGATTGACAGTTTTGGGGCACTTCCATGGGCCAGAGCCATATCAAAGCAGACCTGTCCTCCTGCAGAAATGCAGTGTCCGTTTGCAAGACAAAGGACTGCAGTGGTACATTGGCAGGCACAAAGGTCAGAGTGAAAAAGGTGTGTGGACCAGGCAGAAATGCCTCATCAGGAACCTGTGGTAAACCGCGGTAAGGCACAGATCAGTACAGAACAAGATTACACTTCTAGTTATTAGAGTTATTTTCCTTTTATTGAAGTAGAATACAACAATAGTGCAAAAGCTAAAAATAAGAGAGTATTATGGCCAGGTTCTCCAGCAATTTTTACACGGTTCTGAAATAGCATGAAAGACAGAGTCAAAGGATCCTGCAAACTGCCAACAGTAATAGATGCTTAGCATCAGCCAACAGTGGGGGCATGGCAAAGAGTGGAAGGAGGTATAGTGATCCCCTCTCTGCCTGTCCTGTGGAAGACTGTGTTTCGGTACTATAAATTCAAACATCTTTACTTATATTTAAACAAATTAAGCTGGGATCAGCGCATACTGTATTTAGAACTAGCAAACTGTAAATAGCCTTTTTATGCTTTTCAGCTGCTTGCTCTTCGCCCATAACAGAGATTATGTTCTGAAGAAATTCCGTTTCCAAGATTTTCCCTAACCCTATGAGAAATATCATATGAAAAGACAGTATTGGATCTGATTTGATATGGCCGCTAATGGGTCTCTCTTTCCTGCTGTCCTGTCCATGATAGTGGCTTAGAACTACACAGGTGAAAGAGAAGACCTTTGAAGAGCTATGGATAATAAAGAAATTTTAGTCTCTGAGCATGAGAGAGTCATTTTACTGGAAGTATGTAGATAAACTCATAATTGCTGAGCATATCGCAAAACCAGACAGAGTTCCTAATAGACTCCTTCTAGTCGTACTTGGGAAAACTGAACTTAGGCTGCCTTTAATGGTCTCGAAGTTTTATGCCAGGTCAGATTCCATCTCAAATTCCTTCCAACCTGACCTTCACTTCAGTGTTCTTATGCATCTGGGAAACAAAAAATCATGGTGATGGTTGGTAAATACGCTTTTGGATAAAAGACCTTTACAAAGAAACCTTCACAGCTAGAGATACACCTCATTCATTCAGCACCAGTCTGCAAAACCCACAGTGCCATAAATCGTGACCCGTGTTTATTAATTCCCAGAAGTGCAAATGAAGTTTACAGCAAAGTTCAAAAGTTTCAGAGGATAATTTAGATTCAGTCCTGCAGGCCAAGATAGGAATGAACATCTCAGCAGGACTGCGTTCACACATCTGTGGTTTCAGTGTGTGTGTGTATGTGGAATGTAACGAAGTGGGGCTCCAGAACAGTTAAGACTACTTAACCTTAATCATTGTTGAGAAATACTCCCTGATATTAAGTCAACTAATTTGTCAGGCAAGCTGATCAAAAACGTTTCAGCAAATAGTTTCTTGCTGGAAGATGCTGATTTGTTGAAATGAATGCCTTTTGTGGAAGCACATTGGTTCCAACTACGTTTTGCCAGCAGGAAGATTTCACATCCAAACCAGCATGTCTGGTGAAGACTGAGCAGAAGTCTTCCACGCAGAAGAGCCAGTAGTTGACTCTGTGGTTAGAGGGCTCCCGGGGATGTATAGCACCATGGTTTCAGTTCCTGGTTTGTTGTATGAACATGCAAATGTGCTCCCAAATAACCGGTGTTCAGGAACCAATGCCAGGTTATCTTCTTCATTTAGGTCTTTGTGCTGCTGCCTTTTTTCCTGCAGCGTTGAGTCAGAGATACTGTGACTTGATTCAAAATATTGTACTTAACACACTGGAGTAGCTTCTCCAAAACCTTTTATTTGCTGGGATCAATTCTTTCTGCTTCCTTTGGCAGGTCTGGTATTTCAAAAGAAAGAGCACTGATGCCATTTGAATGAGATGTCGCTTTTTCCCAGACACAAGCTAGATCTGGGTCACATTTAATAAATCAGATAGCATATGACATTGCGATCACATTTCTTCAGCTGTGTTTCATTGTCTTAGGCCCGCCAAAGTACAGTGGTGAGATTCACTGTTCTGGGATTTGACTTTCTGGCCAAATGTAGCATGTCAAAACAGTAACTCATTTAAATATCACAAAACACAAGATTCGGTCCATTAATGGAAAAGGCTGCTTTCCCAACAGAATGGATTCTTAGGAAAAAAACCCATTTTTTTTGTGAAATCTCCCTGTCTGTGTGTGCGAGTTGGCAGTTCATTCACTCTTGACCCTGCAGGATCTCGTAAAATGTATTTATTTTGGATAGTATAATTGCAAAAGCAGACATTTACTTGTAGCTTTGTGGTCCTGCTGTCAACAAAGTCTCCTAGCTCATCCCTTCATTATGTGGGCACATACTATGGATGACCTAAGGCACTGGCCGTGCAAGAGGAAAGACGGGATGATTGTAGGGTTAGGGTATATGAAAGGCACTCTCTAGAGAAAGGAGTTGAAGAAGCGATCTTCCCTAGGCGGCCTGCTGAAAGTCTTGAAGGAAAAACCTCCCTGCTGTCTGGAACCACTGTGAACTGGCCTTGGTAAATGCTTCAAAAATCTGGCGTGGCCCATGCCTTCTGGAAGGAAGGAGAACGCAACTGAAATCCAGGACTAGCAGTGAGGGGAGGGTGGGCAGGCTCAAGGAGGATGGGTATGGGCAAAGTGCATAGGTGAACAAGATCTCCTTGATCTCCTGGTCATGTATAGAGAGGGAGTGAGGAAAAAACTGAGAATCACCTGTTACTCATTACTGAAACTCACTGAATTTTTTTTCCACTCAGTGTATTTTTACTGGACTTAGGCAAGGGACTGAATGTTATTCAGTGTGATGGTACTGAAAAAGGTACGCTGTGAAATGCACACATATTTCTCTGTTACCATTTGAGTGGATACTAAGTAGTCAAAAAGGGACAGAAAAATATTGGAGATGATTTCATTGAATTCATGCCCTCAGTCAAGCACATTTGTGCTGCTAGTTGAAGAACACAAAGGATAGGGAAAGAGACATTGATTAGGACATTATAAATGAGTCATGTTTTTTTGAAACGTAGTGCAGTTGATTGGGTCAGATACTGTTACAAGCATCTCTCACATGCAGATTAGCTTTTAGTTTTCTCTTCTTGGGCCTCTCACCAGAACTGGTTGCAGTATGACAAGAATGGACCAGTTCCGCCTTCAGCTTTGGCAGCTGCTTCTTAAAAGGGTTAAGAAGAAATGCAGTTGCTCGTTTTGTTGATTTAATGCTAGTTTCTGTATAACAGTCTTCTGTCCCCAAAGTAAGAGTGTATAAAGAAGGCTGCTTTAATTAAACTCTGTGTTGTGAAAAAGATTTTTCCTTCATTGTCATGAGAAATCAGGAAAGGAAAGTCAGACCGTTAACAGCGATAACTTATTCCATGAAAATACTAGCTGATTGACCTGTTCAGTATGTGGTTTCAGACATCCTGCTTTGGCAGTAAATTCCCATTCATTAGCTTTTTCTGGCAGAAGTTAAAACAGCTTTGTTTCTGTGATGACAGATCGTTGAGGCACCGCCAGCTTGTCTTTACCAAACTTTCTGCATGCCTTTAACTGGCAGGCTTTCTAGATTGGCTTCATCCTTGGTACTACCTTCTCCTGCGGAGCAGTTGTGCAGGATAAATCTTCACTGTTGCACCACGGTTGTCCTGAGTGCCTGTACAGAATTGGCTCTGATACTCATACAGCATGCTAAATTCAGCAATGCAGGGCAGGGCAACGGGAATTGTGTGTAGATTGAAAGAAAGAGCGTAACTTTCATATCAAGGAGTGAGAGACATAGCAGCAAAAGCAAAAATCAGGAATTAAAGACTCCTCTGTTTGCACAGTCTTGCTAGCCTATAACTGACTTGCTAACCTGTAACTTGGACAAGTCCCTGTCATATCTTTAAATTTGGACTGACAGTTTTCCATTTGCTGCCAGAAACTGTTGTAAAGGGACTATGATTTTCCAGAAGCACTCTTCATTCCCTTTTCTTTAGCCAAGCAAAGTGCATGTAGGGGTCTTGCAAGGGGAGTTATTTGAGCCACTTTCTGATTATTTTTCTATCAAAATCAAAGAAGATCCCCCCCTGCCCTGCCATGTGTTTTATCTTGATGACTAAGGGAACAGATAATGATTATTAGTTTGTATGTGAAAACTGTATGCAAACTTACTGTTCTGTTGTTGGTGAAAATCACTATTTTGCCAAATAATGTCAACTGTTCTTTGATAGTAAATATTTTCTTAGTTTCTTGTATTTGATTTTGTCATTCTAGCATTTTGAAAGTTGAGCTTTCTGATTCATCACACTGAAGTGCTGAGTCAGCAACCCATTCTCTTGTCAGAGGTGGTGTCCTGTTCATGCCACAGCAAAGGGATGCCGCAGCTACCATCAACATCGCATAGGGTGTTAATCAGTCTGAAGTACCTTAGAATGTTTTCTCAAAGTTAAATTTCATTTTTGGTGTCTTTTATTGGGTAAAAGTACACGAGTATGCTAGAGTAGATGTGCTGGGACAACTGATATAGTTCATTATCCTGTATCCCATAGTGGCCATTAGAGAGAGGATGACCAGTGAAGGCTACTAGAACAGGGCAAGCATGAAGTGATATCTCACTGGTATACTCTCTTGCCCTTCACCAATTTGCAACACAGGGCCTTCCCAATCCACAGGTCATCTCTGTGTGCTCTCTCTGGCTTGGTAGATATTTCCTTGATAGATTCTTTTTTTCTTCCATAAATGCGTAACTTTTTAAATATTTCTAACAACCACACCTTCTTGCGGCAAGTAGTTCTGCAGGTAATAGTATATTGCATGAAGAAGCACTACCTCTTTCTCCTTTCGAATCTGCTCCCCTAGTTCTTGTATTTAGAGAGAAGGCATAAGATGGACTGTGTTGGGTCTGAGCAAAGCTCAGTCTAGCCCAGTGTTCCACAACAGCCAGAGGTGGATGCTCAGGAGAGAGTATAAGAAGATAAATACATGTAATATATTACCTGTCTTCCACCTCTTACCATGTATTATTTGAGACCTTCAGCTGGATATAGTTTCTGTGGGCTTAGAAAATTTTGATTCCATGAAGTTGTCTATTTTGCCCTTGAACACTTGTGCAGTTTAGTATCTGCAGCATCTTGTGGGAAGGAATTCCACAGTTTAATCTTCCATTGCATGAAAAACTGTTTCCTATTCATGTTTCCCATGCAGGTCATTATTCTGTAGACCTTTACTGTGTCCTTCTTCCAACTTACCTGTTTATGGCTGAATTTCATCTATTTTACCATTTGTTAAATGGTAAACAGATCTGGTAGTAATCAGTTCAAAACCCATTATTATGTACATAAAAATTCTTTCATTCTGCAACTCTTTGCAGGAATCCTAGTCTTTGCTACCTCAAATAAATTAGTATAATCAGCAAACTTTATCACATCAGGATTCACCCTGTTTTCTACATCATATATGGATATGTTTAACAGTGGTCACCCAGCACAGATTCCTTTAGGATTCCACTCCTTTCATGTATGAATGTTCATTCCTACCCTCTATTCCTGTCTTTTAACAGCCCTTTATCCCTTGGCAGCTTCTTTTGTCCTGGTACCTTTGGCTAGTAATCTTCCTAACCAGCGACATGCCAGTGTAACATCCAGGTAGCTTATACTAGACAGATCTCCGTTGTCCACGTTTTTTCATTTGATTCAGGTGGCTGGTGGGTTTATAGCAACAGCCTGTTATCCAATGTGCCATACTTACTCATTTGTCCACTGATTTGACTCTTTACTATAGTTTCGACCGTGTTTTCCGGTACAGGTACCGAGTTTACTTGATATCCACAGTTGTCTAGAGCCCCAGTACTCTTTTAAAAATTGCTGTCACATTTGTCATCCTCCGGTCTGGTACCAAGGCAGTTTTAAAGAAACACTGCAGGTAATGATTCAGCTGTTTCTTTACCTCATCGAGTTCAATCCTGTAGGTAATACAGCCTGGTTTTTTACTGCATAATTTTCTGTCATGGCTGATAACGTGAGAGTACTCGTTGGTTGCTCAATTCCAGCTCCAGCATTTCTGCTTTGGCTGTTGGCATTGGTAATTTTATAGGATATTGAGATAATCAGGCTATCTCCTAATTATTCAGACCTCTTCTAAGGGCTTCTGTTTTTACCTCTCTTCTACCACTGTTTCAAGCATCTTATGCATGTCTACACTAGAAGAATTGGAAACTCTTCAAACAGTGCCTAACAGATGAGCTTATTTTGTATTAATGTTACTGTCTTCCATTGGACATCCTGTCATACTTCCTTACTTGGCTTACTTAGCAGAGCGTGGCAGTTGTTGAGCAGAAAGGGTGAGAGCTCTGTTCTTGAGGCAGACTGAAGACTGTAAATTTGTCTTTGCACAGAAGAAGCATATGATGAAACTACTTACTTAACTGCAAGAAGACTGTGTTGTTCTGAGCTTGGAGTAACATGCTATTCCTCATCTGTTTTGAGTGTATGAATGCTATGACATGAAGACTGAAGACAAATTCTGTACATACGCTACGTATTTGCTCTTGCTCTGCTTTCATATACAGCCTGTGTCTTTTAACCCAGTGGGTGTCGGTCTCTGAAGTTTGCCTTTATTCATCCCATTTCACGCTGTCAGGAAGTAGCTGCACACATTATAAACCAGTAGACAGCAACTAGGGAGAAAATTGCCGGTTGTCCTAGAGCTCCCTTGTGTTTGCCTCAGTTGTGTCCTGCTAATTGCATTGGTTCTGCTGCATTACAAAGTGTTCAGAAAGGATATTTCTTTCAGAGAATTCCTATGAATCTCATGGGTGCAGCTGTCAGATACAAGGCCATGTATCCTGTCTCATGTGAGCACTCCTCTGGTGTTATACTGTTACAAACGTAGTGTTTTAACCACACAGATTTGCTTTACATATGTCATCTAATGTCTTTACTTGCAATCCACAGCTCAATGTTATTTACAACACAAAACACACTGATCAGAGGCTCAGATCTGTCCGAAAACAAGAAGCCTTTGACTTGAATGTTGATGTAAAGGATGACAAAGACGATAAAAACCATTTGTCCTTGAATGTGTGCACAAGGTAGGTAATTCAATTGGAGCATCTCATACACCTCTTTGTCTATACAGCTTTTAAATTATTTAAAATGACCTAAATTATCCATTTGTTTATATGGATTTACTAATGTCTGAGATATGAACGTATAACTAAAGAGAATAAAAGAATTACTTTGTAAAAATGGCAATAGTTAAACTAAGAAGCAATTCATAAGTCAATAAATAGAGTCATAGATCTTTTTGTGCAAAATTGTTGCTGACCAGGTGGTATTTTTTCACTGGTATGCATAAAGATAGCGGTACCCTAAATGTTAGAGGTATATGGAAGAGTTTGTGTGAAATACAGGAAAAAGCTCAAAGGCTTCTTTGGCTTCTTAGCTATATGGAGAACTGTGGACAGACTTGAAAATTGAACCCATGCCTTCCACATTCTAACTTCTAGTAACAGACTGTGACAACTGCCCATTACTCTTACCTTTCATGAACAGAATGCTTTGCTTTTGATCAAGAAGTAGAGACTTCTTTCTTTTGTAAAAAGAGAAGGAAGTTCTGAAGTGCTGAAAACACCATGAAATAGAAGTAATCATTCTTTGGTCATCTCTATTAATAAACTTTGCTCGGAACAATTTTGGCAGGAGTCAAAATCCATGTTTACATAATGATAAATTCAACTGGGGTTTTGTCTTATTGTGCAAGTATCTTTGTGGTCTTTCATTTGCCAATATGTCTTATAGTTATGAATTTGGTGATATAATATAATGTGAGCATCATTCTGGAGTTGAAAGAGGTGATGAGTTTTCTGGCCAGTCTAATTCTATTCTTTCTGCTGAATAAGAGGGGTGTGTGTGGTACATTTGGGATGATGTTACTTGTTCAGTTAACACCTACTAAGAACTGAGCTGAGACTGCTGAAGCATCACCTCAGAGATCACAGAGCAGCCACGAGGTATTACCTGGATAGAATTTGGATCAGATGAGAACAGGTGACATTGAACAGTCATATTGCATATTCCTAGGTCAGCCAGTCATTAAACCAAGTTGTTTCTTTGACTGCTTTGCTGCCTCATTTTCATTTGCTGTGACAGTGTTTATACATGTATTTAAAAGAAATATATGAAGATGTTTGTTCTCTGGCAGTTTCTTCAGTATGCACTTCTTATTGTAGTTAAAGAGCACTGCATATTTCGCAGAAAACCCTATAGGGCATTGTATCTCTTTATATATATTTATTTTTTTTACCTTCTATCTTTTATTATCTTCAAGGATGTTGAGATGACTAAATTCTTTGTATTTTAGGATTTCATCTGTTTGTGAATACTTCCTCTAGAAACACTGTTTTCTTCTTGTGACATAATAATGGGTTCCTTGTAAATGCAAGATTTGCAAAGTACCACCTGATCCACCATGATTACTCTTGCATTCCATTCCTCCACATCCTCTTTTTATTATTTATTCATACTTTAAACAACGTATGCCTAGAACTACTTTTGTGCTCTGCCTACCACAAGGGAGCTGTGACTGGAGATGGAGCCTCTAGGTGACACCATCATACAAATAATCAGCTATAGTGAATGTGATTTCAGTACAGAGAGAATTGATTTAATTTGGGAAATAGCCAGCAGGCACAAAGCCAGACCCCTGTTTTTATGTGTTTCTGGTAACCAATTCAGTGATACAGATGGTGGACAGGGACACTAGAATACATGAGAGCTCTTGAAATAGAATGGGCTTTTTCAAAGTTTTCTATGAAGTGTCAACAGCTTTCTAAAGTCTAGCACAAACTCCTGACATGTAAAGGGCTTACATGATGGGTCTGGGATAAGTCTTGGCTGAGCATTCTGATTTTCTAGCTAAGACCTTTGGCTCAGGAATACAGACAGGAAGGGCTCCATCTCTCTGGGAGTGAGGCTCTAGGGTGATAATGTTTTAATTGCAAAGTGTTCAAAGGATAGGGGAAAACCTAGCGGCATTATAAAACTGCCCCAGGAGAATTTTTGGAACATTAAGATCCATCAACTCTTATCATGGAAAGTGGACTGGTATAAGTTCTAGTAAGCGTACATGAACCAGCAATGCGCGCTCACAGCCCAGAAGGCCAACTGTATCCTGGGCTGCATCAAAAAAAGCGTGGCCAGCAGGTCGAGGGAGGTGATTCTGCCCCTCTACTCCGCTCTGGTGAGACCCCACCTGCAGTACTGCGTCCAGCTCTGGAGCCCTCAGCACAAGAAAGACACAGACCTGATGGAGCGGGTCCAGAAGAGGGTCACGAAAATGATCAGGGGGATGGAACACCTCTCCTATGAAGAAAGTCTGAGAGAGTTGGGGTTGTTCAGCCTAGAGAAGAGAAGGCTTCGGGGAGACCTTATTGCAGCCTATCAGTACTTAAAGGGGGCTTATAAAAAAG